>NC_086322.1:224021147-224116147 GCF_036172605.1 Pelobates fuscus
GAGTCCTGTCAGCAGGAACGCCGTTCCCGTTGCTCCTGCAGGCACTCAAATGCCCCCCGTGGTTCCCCTGTCATGGGGGTGCCCAAAAGGTGGCTTGATGGCCACCTGATGGATCCCGCGGCGGGCGGTTGTCTCCCGGTCAGAAGCGGGGAGGGAGCTGTGTTCTCTCTGCTCCCCCTCGCCATGCCGTTTGCTGATGCCGGGAGCCGGAACATGATGTCATATTCCGGCTCCCTTAATCAGTAGACAGCCCGCGCAGCGAGTGGGAGCAGAGAGAACACAGCTCCCTCGCCACGTCTGACCGGGAGACAGCCGTCTGTCGCACTGAAGCACCACTGGATCCCAGGGACAGGTCCACGTCAGCTCTCCAGTTAGGGAGTCTGGGTGGACATTTGTAAATTTAAAAAAATAATAATTTGTGAGTGTGTCTGTGAGTATGTGTGTCTGTGAGTGTATGTGTGTGTGTCTATGAATGTGTCTGTGAGTGTATGTGTGTGTGTGTCTGTGAGTGTACGTGTGTGTGTCTGTGAATGTATCTGTATCAGTGTGTGTGTGTCTATGTGTGTGTATGTCTGTGAGAGTATGTGTGTGTCTGAGTGTGTGTGTGTGCACCTGTCAGTGTGTGTGTGTGTGTGTGTGCACGCGTATATACAGTGTATATTATTTATTGGGGGGGAGGGGTCCTTGGTGAGTTCCCACACTTTATTCCCTAGGACTTGACCTCTGTGCATAGCTCCACACAGTGTGCACAATACTATCCCAGTCCATTGTGAGGATATGCACAGACTATCAGTTTTTTATATTTTATTATATATGTATTGTGTCAAGCCCCGCACTGCCTATGTTATGGTTATTGTTTCAGGCCTCGCACTGCCTGTGTTATGGTTATTGTGTCAGGCCCCGCACTGCCTGTGCTATGATTATTGTGTCAGGCCTCGCACTGCCTGTGTTATGGTTATTGTTTCAGGCCCCGCACTGCCTGTGTTATGGTTATTGTGTCGGGCCCCGCACTGGCTGTGTTATGGTTATTGTGTCAGGCTCAGCAGTGCTTGTGTTATGACTAGTGTGTCAGGCCCCGCACTGCTTGTGTTGTGGTTATTGTGTCAGGCCTCGCACCGACTGTGCTGTGGTTATTGTGTCAGGGCCTGCACTGCCTGTGTTATGGTTATTGTGTCAGGGCCAACACTGCCTGTGTTATGGTTATTGTGTCAGGTCCCGCACTGCATGTGTTATGGTGATTGTGTCAGGACCCGCACTGCCTATGTTATGGTTATTGTGTGAGGACCTGCACTGCCTATGTTATGGTTATTGTGTCAGGTCCCGCACTGCCTGTGTTATGGTTATTGTGTCAGGCCCCGCACTGCCTGTGTTATGGTTATTGTGTCAGGCCCCGTACTGCCTGTGGTTATTGTGTTATAATTATTGTGGTATGATAATTGTGTTATGGTTATTGTGTCAGGCTGCCTGTGTTATAGTTATTGTGGTATGATTATTGTGTTATAGTTATTGTGTTATGGGTATTGTGTTATGATTATTGTGTTATGGGTATTGTGTTATAGTTATTGTGTTATAATTATTGTGTTATGGTTATGATTATTGTGTTATAGTTCTGTTATAATTATTGTGTTAGTATTATTGTGTTATAGTTGTGTTATAATTATTGTGTTAGTATTATTGTGTTATAGTTGTGTTATAATTATTGTGTTAGTATTATTGTGTTATAGTTGTGTTATAATTATTGTGTTATGGCTGTCACACTGTCAGTGCTCCCAGTGCAGATTCCTCAGGAACCAGCTGTGAGCAGCTCAGTACCCGCAGGTCCCCTGTGACTGGCTGACTCAATTTACTAACCCAGCCCCACCCCCAACACCACGGACCAATCAGCGGCCGCCTTCCATGCCATCTCTGCACAGGCCCATGTAAGGCAGTGGGCGGGCCCATGTTAGGCAGTGGGCGGGGGAGGACGTATGCCAAAACCGCCCCCTTCACTTCCCTAAATCCAAACTCTCAAATTTAGACTTATTTACTGCATGACAAAAAACAACAAACTTCTCATTGCAAATCCTTATCTTCTCTCTGCGTACGTCTCTCTGCGGAACATATACATTAAGGGGGACCCCACCCACCCCTCTTAATTTATATGTAAAACGGTTGAGTCCAAAGAAAGGGGCGGGAACGGGAATGTTAGCGTTTGGTCGTGCAAACGCTGCCTAAAGCTGGGGGCGTGACTAGGACTTCTTCGATGGGCGTGGCCTGTGAGAGAGGCGGGGTTAGCTGTGTGCAAGTGCAAAGACCCGGAGAGCAGTGGTAGCGGTAGCAGCGCCCCCCTCCCCTCCTGTCACTCACAGCGATAGTCATCATAATGTAAGTGGTCGCCAGCTGAGCGGGTCCCCCGACACAGGGCAAAGGCAAGCATCCACCCAGCGAGCCTGGCGACCTGCCAACTCATGGACCCTGCTCGCCTTCACTGACACACTTCGCTATGGCTGCCCAGTCCAGGTAAGCAGTGAGCACAGCGCTGTGTACAGGGCAGAAAGTTATCAGAACAGATACACTGCTCTCTATGGGACCCAGCAACTGGAGCCCATTATATTCTCTTATATGGAGGGGCTTACACTGGACCCCATTATATTATTCGTATTAGGGGTGTACCGTGTATGTACTGAGTAATACGTGGAATTTTTATATATATATTAATTTGGCATGATACATTCACTGGAAGGGAGGGGGGTTGTAGGTGGTGGGGTATGTGCTGAGTGTTAAAAGTGTGTGTTGTGTGTGTGTGTGTGTGTTGTGTATGTATGAACTTGAAAACTAGAGAAATCTCATTGTATCCTTCCTGATATAATTTATTTAAAAAAATAAAATAATAATAAAAATATATATATATATATATATATATATATATATATATATATATATATATATTCACCTGGTCTCTTTAAAAAGGGAACGATTACTGTAATCCCTATCCATGAAATAAAATCTGCTGTACTTCCTAGCTAAAGTAATTATAGGGCACAGTCAGAGGTGCTTCTGTCTCTATTTTTCAATGTGGATTTCTTAACAGGGGGGATGGGAGGGGTGGCGAGATCTTTAGATCTGTTATTAACCCTTTTGAAATCTTATTACTGTGACTTGGTCCCCCTTGCAATATTTTTTGGGAGATATTGTCATCATGTGTAACCCACATTGTCATCATGTGCACTGTTTTGTGTTTGTGTTTATTTTATCCTGTGGGTTCCATTTGAAAGTTCTCAGCTGTGAACCTGTTTCTGACTAAATGTAGTTACTCATTAATTGTTTTGTGTATTCTCTATCTACCTAATCCTTGTTATAGGTGATTTAAGATAATTAAGGTTAGGCTGCTTTTTCCTTTTTAGAATTTATTTTTTTGACTCTGTGTGTTTTGGTGATTGCTGTTATTTGAGATATATTCCATCTGTAAAGATCAGTTGACAAAACGAAAAATCATCAATAAAGTGTCAGTGATAGCTCTAGTTTGTGAGAGCTCCTACAGCCATCTTGGTAAGGTATTTCACCTCCCCCATACTTATTTTGTGTGTGTTTTTATGTACAGTTTTATCTATTATGGCTAACATTGGCACAGCAGATGTTTGATGGATCTCCAGGTACTTTGGTAGCCTTTAAGTGTAGTACAGTTTATAAACTTAAAAAGGAAGCCAAGGCTTTTTTTTTTTTTTTTTAATAAAATATGTGCTTTATGAATAAACATTATTGCTGGTTGTAACCATGCTTTTTAACATGTTGGTTTATTAACCAATAAAAAAAAAATCTGCAGCTTTATTAAATTCTGTATGTTTTATCTAATTTTTGCTAGGTATCTCGTTTTGCACAAGCTGTAGTATATATTGGTACTATAAAATTTAAAAAATAATTAGAAATTCCTTAATGGTTTTTAGAATATTTGATCTCTACATATTATTGGTACAGATGAGGGGGAGGGGGCAACTGCACCACCAGGGAAGTTTGGCAAGAGGGGGTGTGGTCAAAATATACAGCTCCATTTAGACTCCATTACACACACACACACACTCACTCACACAGATACCACTCACAGAAACAAAGCCTAGAACACTAGGAGGGGGCTCCAATCTGGTACCCTACCCAGTGCTCTGGGCAATCTTAATCTGACCCTGCAGTGTGTCCTCCACACCTCTTTTTCTGTGAGGTCAATACTGATAAGTCCTGTCAGATGCTTCTCATAGAGAATCATTCATAAATGAGGTGCAAGCGCAGCAAGTTTCATGCTTGAAACCAATGATTCTCTTTGAGGAAATATTTCGTTCTACTTTGCACCTCCGTTAAAAGTGAGTGAACCAGAAAACCTCTGGCTGTCTTCTTAACAGCTGAGAGGTGGTTTTTATAAAAAAATAAAATATTTAAATTCTCTTAAAATCTACACTTTTCTAAAGTAAGCCAGAAGGGAATGCAGTTAACCACAAAACATGCTGAAGTGTACCTTTGGTACAATACAATATACACACTACTATAGATAGTAACCGTAGTGAAATGTATACAAATACTTAACTTAAATGTTATAATGCAGCCTCCCAAGATCGTTACCCAAAGAAGACGACATTTTCATATATAGATAACCACAAACAACACAAAGCTTCGGGATACGGCTGAAAATGAGTCTAAAAGGAACATAAAAATATACAAAATAGAGAAGTACAATTAACACACTTTTATACGCTGAATACAAATGCACTCACAGAATTGTGTAGAATATATCGCTCATAGGGTGCCTCCCCTGATTGAAGTGGGGGGCTAGTAGTCCCTTGGCTCTTTATAAGATTCCTTAATGATGCTCAGAACTCCAAATGGGCAATGGTAGAAAAAAAGTGCTTTTATTGATAAAAGATGAATAATCACCATCAATATAAAGTATAGTTAAAAGAAAAAACGGTATGGTCCTACGCGTTTCGTTGTGCGAAGAACTTCATCAGGGACGTATATAAAAATATAATCAATATACAATCATAACATGTAAAAACACATCCTATTCACCCCAGGTGGAACGCGGAAGTGCGGTACAACCCATACTTCCGGTTCCGGTTATTCGAACGCGCCAAATTTGATCACAGCAATGCGAGGAAGATGGGGAAACAGCTGAACAGCTCCCTCACAGGACCAATCAAGCAACGGACACTGGATACCACCCACGGAACCACCAATGGACATAGGGACTTGCCCTATTTAAAGAGGACTCGGGGATGGGGGGGAATAGGATGTGTTTTTACATGTTATGATTGTATATTGATTTTATTTTTATATACGGTCCCTGATGAAGTTCTTCGCACAACGAAACGCGTAGGACCATACCGTTTTTTCTTTTAACTATACTTTATATTGATGGTGATTATTCACCTTTTATCAATAAAAGCACTTTTTTTCTACCATTGCCGTTTGGAGTCCTGAGCATCAT
Source organism: Pelobates fuscus (assembly GCF_036172605.1). Taxonomy (NCBI): domain Eukaryota; kingdom Metazoa; phylum Chordata; class Amphibia; order Anura; family Pelobatidae; genus Pelobates; species Pelobates fuscus. The sequence goes on from NC_086322.1 coordinate 224,026,600, forward strand.
TAAGGAATCTTATAAAGAGCCAAGGGACTACTAGCCCCCCACTTCAATCAGGGGAGGCACCCTATGAGCGATATATTCTACACAATTCTGTGAGTGCATTTGTATTCAATGCATAAAAGTGTGTTAATTGTACTTCACTATTTTGTATATTTTTATGTTCCTTTTAGACTCATTTTCAGCCGTATCCCGAAGCTGAAGTGTACCTTTTTTAGGTCTAAATTTGTTTTTGCAGAAATCGTAGCAATACTCGAGGTGAATTATGGAGGCAGTTAATTAGATATGCAATCCTCTGTGATTTACTAAACTGCCTCTTAATTAATCCAGATGCATTTCAGATTGGAACTCATTCATATTGACTCCACAGGCCCTAAAAATGTCTGCAGCAGGTCAAGAATGGCTCAAGAATGAATTCCTGAACAATTCATGAGCCATTTCCTAAGAATCAATATTTAGCTGCTGCCAGTGGTAGATGATTAAACAAGACATTAATAAATTGAAGCAAATGGTGATGTTAGGAGGGATAACAGAACCCGCTATATTTATTACCTTTATGATGTTAGGAGGGATAACAGAACCCGCTATATTTATTACCTTTATGATGTTAGGAGGGATAACAGAACCCGCTATATTTATTACCTTTATGATTTGTTTGCGGTTTGCCCAGCCAGTGAGTAACTATTACTGATATCTTTCATTTTGCGTGCAGCGGGTACATTTTATGCAAATATGACTTGTTTGTTGTGGGTTTTTTAAAAGATTTTTTCCAATCCACAATATGTTTGGACCTCACTGAATAACTCTGTCAATGTTCAATTTTTGATAGGCTCAACTTAGCCTTTCTCTCATTTTAAGTTTAATATAGCATGTTGGAGTATTGAAACATGTATACCACAAGACATGCTAGAAAGTGATAGAAATCTAAATGTATCCTTCCTGTTAAAATACATTTTAATTTTTTTTTTTTACAAATTTAGGTCCAGATTAGATAAAAGCAGTTAACGGTCCTGCGATTTATGCTTGATAAATGAACCTTTTTTTATTTCTGATCAATTCGTTCTGTCATACTGATACCGGAGAAACTGACGGAAGCCAAGCACAGAGAGATGGACACAGGTTTCTTCAGGAAGGAAGAGATTCTTTATTGGATCACCGATCGGGACTCAGAGGGACTAGCGTCACCAAAATACAGCAAAGTCTGAGTACTGAATACATAGAGTACATTCCTTATATAGCACTGTAGCTCCTCCCACAATTAACTACACCCACACATACCCTTAACCTATTTAATGAATAGAGTCTAAACTCATCCATCCGGTCTAACCACGTGGCTCATCTGATACAAAGGAGAGGGACGCGTAATTCCAGTTCTTACATTCCTGCACCTGGTCAGTACAGTGATGACAGTATCTTAGCTACGTGTTATTAACTAACTGATACTACAAACACATATACATACATATGCCTTGTGGCAATCTTAGCCTGCTAAACTTGTATTTTACTGGAATTACATCACATTCCCCCCTTTGATGCCTCTGATATTTCACAATTACTTGAGGCATCACTTAACCTTGGTTTGCATATACCTCAGGTTACCATGAACCAGACCAGACTTATCTTATGATGTGAATCTTCAACATTCATCTTCTTGCATTGGTTCTCCCTGATCTAGAGCCTTATACTTATATATCGCCATTATCTGTGCAGCAGCCTTCCTCTCTGCTATACTTCCTATCAGGCTTTGCACAGACCTAACTACTAAGGGTATAAGACACGGTAGGAGTAGACACAACAGTAAAATCAGTAGGACTCCACCTACCACTGCCTTAAGCCCTCCAAACCACTCATACCAGCTACCAAACCAACTACTTGGATTGTACCCTTTCCATACCTGAGTAGGCACATGCGCTAGTTTAACCATATGGCTAGTAAGCTCAGCTATTGCTTGCCCTTCGTCATCTATTTGAAGACAGCAATTACTTAGGTTAAACTTCCCACATACACCTCCCTCTACTGCCAAAAGGTAATCCAAGGCTAATCTATTTTGGTAGACTGCTGTCCTCATCCTGGTGTTATGCTTCGCTAGAAGATTGAGCGCTTGTGATGTCTCATTTGTGATAATCTCAACCACCGCCTGTAATCTTATAATACGGTTGAGCATATAAATAGGGGTTCTATAACCAAAGGTACCATCCTCAGCCCACGTGGCTGGCCCATAATAATCTATAATACGCTGGGGAGGCCATTCATTATCTTCCCAGGCGCCTATCTCTATGGGTCCCCTTTTCTTCCTATGATTCACATCATACACTTTAACACCTAAAGTCTCACCTGTTTCAATCGGTAACAAGAAGGAGGATGGTTTGAGCATACCCAACACACATGCCCCTTCCCAGTCCTGTGGCAACTCCGAATAGGCTTTCTTACCACAGATCCAGTACAAATTTGCTGGGGCTCTCCAGGTAGATGTGATGGATAGATCAAACCACACATCCTTTAAATTGGCATATCTAGCAAACGGGTTAGATGGTTCTGAGACATTTGAAGCCGACCACCAAGTTGTATTCTTTGTATCATCATCATAAGCTTTTTGCCCTAGACAAGTTAATTCTCCTACAGAAGTATTATACATCATTCCTTTCCTTGCTATGCAAACATAACCTATGATGGAGGTCTTTAATCTCCACTCAGATTTACCTCTAACACTCATATGATAATCGGCTTGTGTAGATATTAATTGGTCAACTGCCTCAGAACCGGACATTACCTCCTTTGCTTCCCAAGGCCATTGGTCTCCCATGTTAGTACCTCCACACACATAGCAGTTGGTAACATTAAGACTACCGGCAATACTTTCAGCTAAATCGATGAACAGGTTTTTAGCATTATGGGGGATCTTATTATCTATACTCATCTCTTCGTAAAAGGAATGGTATACTTGATGAGTCTGGGAGGATACCGTATCAGTCTCTATTCCTATAAACAATAATGTCCCAGGATCTAAACCCGTCCCGTATATTTGAAACCCAAATAAATTTCCATACTTATCTAAGAACTTGTCGGGGTTATTAATGAGTATATGGACTGGGTTGCATTCCATAGACTTACAATAAGGGCTAGTCGGCAACTTAGTCACTATCATGTCTTTGTCTACTGTCTGTCCCCAAGTTGCCCACCCCACACAAGACCAATATGGGCAAAAGTTATAATCTCTATTTGGGCATCTAGGACTTACATATTTATTTTTGCTACTGGGACAAATATATTTATCGTTAGACCCATACGTCCTCTCCCATCTAAGATCCCCACATACATTCCACGGCTTTCTACCACTCGATATCGCTTTACACGCATCAAATAGCAGAACACCCGAAGAATGTACGGATTCTAACACCGTTTTATTAATTAGGGTCCCCTGAGGATCTCCATTCCTGAGAGTCAACCAGATTGTACGAGGTTGATACTCCGGACTGAAGCACTTAGGTTCTCCTACTCCTAAATGGCACACACTATAATCTATATTTAAGTATCTACATCTCGATACATCTCCTTTACACTCGTATTGTGAATGCCAAATTAGGGTTTGGGAAATATGGTTACCTGTTCTCGTAGTCTTAATGCATACCTCACAGCTAGGAGTGTCGGTACCTCTACCTTCCTGAATATAAAAACACATGTAAATAAACACAATCAAAAGCACATCTTTCGCCGTCATCCTCAGTCTTCGTCCGTGCGATGGAACCTCAGCTTCCAGGATGTGAGGGCTGCAGGGAATGGAGTTCTGCTCGTCTTCACAGGTGTCCCTTCGAGACTTTCCTGGCTTATACACTATGTGATGGTAAGCGGACAGGCTTTATTATGGCCTTCTCACTCACACCTGTAACAATAAAATTTGTAATCCACAATAATTCCTCGTTACTCCGACTGAGTAGTGCGTTTTAACCGGATCTTGCAGGGATTCTCTGGATCTACTGTAACTTGCCAAGAATCGACTGCTGCTGGTTTAACCCTGGAGTGATGTATCCACGGAGTCACTTCTGCTACTTTTATTGCTGTAGGGGTAGACAAAAGAACAACATAAGGACCTCTCCACTTGGGCCCTAACGGTACATTATTCCACTCTTTAATCCACACTTGATCTCCTGGATGATAACTATGAACAGGGGGATAAATATTCACAGGTAATCTATCTTGTACCCATTTCTGTACCTCCTCCATAGTCTTACCCAACTCTACAACCTGCTGCCGGGTAATTCCTTCTCCCAACTGACTCAAGTCCCCCCTTAAGTTACCAAGTACGGGAGGTGGTCGCCCATACATGATTTCAAAAGGAGAGAGGCCCATCCTTCTGGTAGGGGTACTGCGGATTCGCAATAAAGCTATGGGTAAGAGAACGTTCCACTTAAGTTGGGTTTCCTGACACATTTTAGCCAACTGGTTCTTTATAGTTCTATTCATTCTCTCTACCTTACCAGAACTCTGGGGTCTATATGCAGTATGAAGCCTCCACTTTATACCAAGCATATGAGTCAGTTGTTGTAGGCACTGATGAACAAAAGCTGGACCATTGTCCGATCCTATAGAACAGGGTAGTCCATATCGGGGTATTATTTCTCGTAGCAGGAATCTCACAACTTCTCCTGCTTTCTCTGTACGAGTAGGACATGCTTCTACCCAGCCTGAATAGGTGCACACAATTACCAGCAGGTAACGATGTCCACCCGATTTAGGCATCACTGTAAAGTCTATTTGTAGATCGGACATGGGGAGTCCCCCCATAAACTGAACTCCTGGTGGCTTTACTGGTCCTTGTCTTGCATTATTCTTAGCACACATTACACATCTGCGTACAATGGCCTGAGTCAAGTTGGACAATCTTGGTATGTAGAAATGTTTTCTAAGAGATTCTTCAGTACTGTCTCTCCCAGAATGTGTCCCGTTGTGATAATTTTGGACAATTTCTACCGCTAGCGATGCTGGTATAACTATTCTTCCATCTTCTAGCTGATACCACTTGTTCTCCAGATACTTTCCCGGTTCAGTCTTTAACCACTCCTCTTCTTGAGCTGTATAAACTGGAGTCCATTGGGACAGTGGAGTTGGTATAAGAGCAGCTATATGCCCCACATACTCCTGTCTTCCTGATTCAGCAGCACGCTTAGCTGCACTATCTGCCATCCGATTTCCCTTGGTTACATCACCATCACCTCTCAGATGTGCTCGACAATGAATAATACCGACTTCTTTCGGCTCCCACACTGCTTCCAATAGTTGTAGGATTTCAGCTGCGTACTTGATTTCTTTGCCCTCTGAATTCAGTAGTCCTCTTTCTTTATACAAAGCTCCGTGGGCATGAGTGGTTAAAAACGCATACTTAGAGTCCGTATAGATATTTACTCTTAAACCTTCAGCCAATTGTAACGCTCGTGTTAGTGCTATTAATTCTGCCTTTTGTGCTGATGTTCCTTTCGCCAGTGGCCGAGCTTCTATCACCTTGTCTATGGTTGTTACTGCATATCCTGCATAGCGGATCCCTTCTTTCACATAACTACTGCCGTCGGTGTAATATTGAACATCGGGGTTCTGGATGGGAAAATCACGAAGATCTGGTCTACTTGAGAATACTTCATCCATTACTTCCAAACAATCATGTTGACTTTCAGTAGGTTGTGGCAAAAGGGTAGCTGGATTTAAGGTGTTTACAGTCTCTAAATGCACTCTTGGGTTTTCACACAACATTGCTTGATACTTGGTCATACGGCTATTACTAAACCAATGATTTCCTTTGTAATCCAACAACGTCTGTACTGCATGTGGGACTCGTACATAAAGTTCTTGACCCAGAGTGAGTTTATCGGCTTCAGCTACTAGCAGGGCGGCTGCAGCTACGGCTCTTAGACAAGGTGGAAGTCCGCTGGCCACTGCATCCAGTTGCTTAGACATGTAGGCAACAGGTCTTTGCCATGATCCCAAGTACTGTGTCAATACTCCCACAGCCATTCTTCTTTGCTCGTGTACATATAAGTAGAATGGTCGTGTGTGATCAGGTAGACCTAATGCTGGGGCACTCATCAAAGCCTTCTTCACATCTTCAAATGCCGTTTGCTGTTCTTGGGTCCATAAGAAGGGGTCGTGCTCTGTACCTTTGATAGCTGCGTACAGAGGTTTTGCTAGTATCGCATAGCTGGGAATCCATATCCTACAGAAGCCTGCTGCCCCCAAGAATTCTCGCACTTGTCTTCTATTCTTGGGTATTGGTATTTGGCAGACAGCTTCTTTTCTCTCTGGCCCCATAATTCTTTGACCTTCAGAGATATGGAATCCTAGATACTTGACAGTTGGCAAACACAACTGAGCCTTCTTTCTAGACACCTTGTATCCTGCCTTCCAGAGAATGTGTAGTAGATCGTGCGTTGCTTGCTGACAGATTTCTTTTGTAACTGCTGCTATCAACAAGTCATCTACATATTGTAACAATACACACTCTCCTGGGATGGACTCGAAATCCAATAGATCTTGACTTAGGGCTGAACCAAATAGGGTAGGTGAATTTTTAAACCCTTGGGGCAGTCTTGTCCAAGTCATTTGGCGTTTTGAGCCCGTTACAGCGTTCTCCCACTGGAAAGCGAAAATACATTGACTTTCTGCGGCAATTCGGAGGCAAAAGAAGGCATCTTTGAGATCTAAGACTGTGAAGTAAGTAGCCCCGCCCGGAATTAAAGCAAGCAGGTTATATGGATTGGGTACAACTGGATGTATGCTAACAACCGCATCATTGACTGCTCTTAAGTCCTGCACAGGTCGATACTCATCTGTGCCGGGCTTTTGAACAGGCAGCAATGGGGTGTTCCAGGGGGAAGTACAGAATTTTAGGATACCATACCGTATGAACTTATCCAGATAGGATTGGATGTTCTTCTTAGCCTTCTGCGGAATGTGATATTGTCTTAGGCTCACTGGATAAACCCCATGTTTCAGTTCAATTTTTATTGGTGGAATATTGCGGGCCAGTCCTGGTGGGTTGTTCTCTGCCCAAACTCCTGGTATGTTAAACAATGTCTCATCACTCCTAGGGTTTTGGCTAGTCAACACTGTATAAAGTCGCCACTCTTCTTCCTTTGGTACGGATAAAGTCATAATACCTGAAGGTCCATTAAACTTTAAAGATGTTGTTCCATCTGGTAGGAACGTAATCTGCGCTTGTAATTTGGATAGCATATCACGTCCCAGCAATTGGACTGGACATTCAGGCATATAAAGGAATTGGTGTTTTACTACGTGGCCTCCCAATGTACAGAGTCGACTTTTAAGAACCGGTCTTTCAGCACTTCTTCCAGTTGCTCCTATCACAGTAATAGTCCTTCCAGATGGAGGAGCAACTAGATTAGTCACCACTGAATGTTCAGCACCAGTGTCGATCATGAACGCACTCCTTTTCCCCCCTATTGATACATCGACCATAGGCTCCGCTCGACCAAGGGGGATGGAGCCCGGTCGGTATCAATAGTCCTCCATGACCGTGTCAGCCAATCCTACGAAGTCCCTACCTTCTCTATCGCGGGACCTTTGCGCTGCTGGAATATATCTGTCTTCCCTAACACTTCCTCTGTTCCCATTACTCCCTCTATAACCATTACTCCCTCCGGGGCCTCCTCTACCTCTCGCTCTGCCTCTAAAGTTTCCGTAGCCTGCCCTGGGTAGGACCCTCTCGTACTGCTCTCTTTGCGGACATTCGTTCCTCCAATGCCCTTCTTCCTTGCAATACGCACACTGATCCCTACTCAAAGGCTCCCTACTCCATCTATTATTGCCTCTATCTGGGCCCCGTTTATCTACGCCTGCGATCGCTACCGCTAGCATATCAGCCTTTTTACGCATCTTGCGCTCCTCCTCTTTCTTGCTTTCTGTTTCCCTATTCATATACACCTTATTAGCTACCTCCATTAGTTGGGTGATTGACATACCTGCAAACCCTTCTAGCTTTTGTAGCTTGCGCTTAATATCTCCGTAAGCTTGGCTGACAAAGGCGGAGTTCACCATTCGGGAATTGTCTGCGTCTTCCGGATTAAAGGGGGTGTACAAGCGGTACGTCTCCAATAATCGGTCATAAAAGACACTGGGCGCTTCATCGCTTTTCTGGATCACCTCAACTGTCTTCGACATGTTAATGGCTTTCTTTCCTCCGGCTTTCATGCCAGCAATTATAGCGTCTCTATAGGCTCTGAGTTGAACCATATCAGCACCATTTACGTTCCAATCGGGATCAGTGTTGGGATAATGTGTTGCGGCCCATGCTGCTGGATTAGCTTGGTTCAAAGCACGGGCTCTATCTTCTAATGCTTTAATGGCTGCTTGATTTATTCTTGTCCTTTCCTCATTGTTAAATAAAGTCATTAGTAACTGCTGGCAATCAGCCCATGTCGGATTATGCGTCTGTACTATTGAGGTGAACAGATCAGTCATGGCTTGTGGTTTCTCAGTATACGAGGAATTATGGGTCTTCCAGTTTAAAAGGTCGGTAGTGGTGAAAGGGACATATACGAAGACAGGGTCAGCGTGTGCCATTTGACCTGCGGCATCGATATAAGCTGACCCGGGATTTAAGCGAAGAGGCATCTGATAGTGCTTTAATTGTTGGGCACCAGTCAACTGTCGGGTTTGGATGGGGCTACGTAGGGAAGCGTCAGTCATGGGTTCCGGTCGGGGAGAGATAGGGTATGGGGATGTGGGAGGTTGGTTTTGGGAAAAGGTAGTGAATAGAACACTTCGGGCCGAGCTAGATGAAGCTTGACCGGAAGTCTGAAGTGGCGCCAAATCAGGATATTCATTTTTAATGGAGGTTGGTCTATCTGGTTCCGGAAGGGGGGATTTAGTACGAGGGGGGGTGGATCCTGCACTGGAGGAGGAAGCGGAAGTGGATGGGGGTAGTGAGGGAAGGGTTACAGGACTTCCTGCGTTTGCGTCACTTCTTCTTAACGGAAAGTAAGGGGGCGGCAAAGGGATCTCGGACTCAGGGGGCGTGTCCAAAATGGGCCTAACACCAGCCCTAGTGGACGAACAAGTCCTAGCTACCATGAGGCGACACTGTTCCTCGTGGCATGTCCGGAGCCATTTTGGCGAGTCATTTACGGCCTGTCTCCAACAATCAATATAAGGAAACTGGCCGTAAAGTTCAGGCCTACCTGATACAGCCACGTGTAAGCGCTGTACCAGAGTTGGATCCAAACTGCCACGTGGCGGCCATGCCGCAACCAAAGTAGGCCACTCCCTAGTGCACAAAGTGACCAAACGTACAGGGGACATCTTAACCCCAAAATCACAAACTTTGAATCCCTTTTTAAAATTCTTAACCATACATCCTAAGGGATCCGGAATCGTTGACTGCGACGCACCCATACTTAACAGTGGAACGTTGTCGACAACGATTACTATACACGCGTACTATTCAACAGTCACACCCGTTTCCTCTGGCAACAGCACCACGTGGTACGGTTATCAAGTGAAACGTACACAATAACAATAAACACTCAGGGAATTCCCGTACACACACAGCTGCTACACCAGTCACTATATAATCAATATTATGCCCTTTGGCGTAACTACACAGTCACCCACGCTATAATTCTCTATATACGAATTACCCGTCTATAACACACCCCAGTAACATCGTCTTTTACAAATAGCGGTTACAGTACGGTTAGCATAGGTCAAAGCACAAGTTAAGGTCACAATACAATTATTAGTGGTTATGGTGTTAAACATGCAATGGACGACAATGATTAGTACTTATTATATAATGTCAGTAAATATACAGGGTTATGGTACCGTGCACTATAATACAGCAACACACTATTAACACTCTCGCTAGACGGCTGAGCTCGCGCTATCTAACAAGATATACACTTTACTAAACAATCGTTAACACATTTACAATTCCCAACTAAACTATTGGCCAGTACCTTGAATGGACTACCTAAAACTATATACACCCGTTTTGGTTAGCCACACTGCCCAATCACCACATATACATAGCGAGCTAGAGATCCGAATTTACACAGGCGCCTCTTAGTCGCACTATACAACGAGCTAGAGATCCGAATTTACACAGGCGCCTCTTAGTCGTACTATCAAAAGTCTAGTGGGTTCCAAATTTACACGCCTTCCCACTTAGCCCAGATAGGATGAGAACTAGCGAACCGAATTTACACAGGCGCCGCTTAGTCTCCCGGTCCCTCCGACCTAGCGAACGTAATATACACCCTAGAACGCTAGTCTAGACAAGACACCGGTGTCCGGCTAGGGCTATCTTACACCAGGACCCCGCCTGACTAACCAAATCAAACGGTCTGACTAAAGAGCGTTCGATCGAGCGGTGCGCCTTCGCTCCTTCCCTCCGACAGAGGGGGCAGATACAGATTCAAAAACCCCTTTGGGCCTACCGCACAATCGGTATACCCCTAGCGGGTCCTGCCGTCTAAAACAGCAGTTATCTTACCTCCTCGTTCCTGAACCTGAGTTCACACTCATCGACGGGGACACCCCAGCACTTCTCACGTAGAGGCCGATGATCTCCTGGACAACAGACCAGTGGCGCCGAGACGAAGGGAGGTCCACGCAGAAGTTCAGGGGTGCAGCCGTAGAGAACGTGGGCAAAGATAGACCGTCTCACGCCTCTGCCTCTCAGCTACCGTTGAACGATGAGCTTCCCGGCCAATGCACCAAATGATACCGGAGAAACTGACGGAAGCCAAGCACAGAGAGATGGACACAGGTTTCTTCAGGAAGGAAGAGATTCTTTATTGGATCACCGATCGGGACTCAGAGGGACTAGCGTCACCAAAATACAGCAAAGTCTGAGTACTGAATACATAGAGTACATTCCTTATATAGCACTGTAGCTCCTCCCACAATTAACTACACCCACACATACCCTTAACCTATTTAATGAATAGAGTCTAAACTCATCCATCCGGTCTAACCACGTGGCTCATCTGATACAAAGGAGAGGGACGCGTAATTCCAGTTCTTACATTCCTGCACCTGGTCAGTACAGTGATGACAGTATCTTAGCTACGTGTTATTAACTAACTGATACTACAAACACATATACATACATATGCCTTGTGGCAATCTTAGCCTGCTAAACTTGTATTTTACTGGAATTACATCACAATACGACGGAACACTGGAGAAAGTAATCATAACATCTGTTCACCTTTTTTGTGTGCTTGTATGTACTGAAGCTCTTCTAATATTTAATATATTGACAGTACACAATTTCTTAGGTTAAATCTTCTTTCATTTCCTTTATAATGCACATAGTAGTAAATACACTTGTACTGTCATTATGATTCTATAAATGGGAAAGAAGACAGCATTTTTGATCTTTCATTTAAAATGGTGCTTGAATATGTGTTCTACGTGAGGTAGAAGTTGTCATGATAGCTGAGAGCAGAGCACTGACACTGTACTTTCCGGCAGGGGTGAGTGACTAGTTTGCTGACCCAGCATTCCCACTGTGTGCGCCCTTTTATAGTGCCCTCAGCCCTTTCTAATGATATAGCGGTGACCTACTGCCTATCCTACTCCCCCACCCCCACCTTCTTTTTCAAAGGCCTAGAACAGGGATAGACTACCTTTTGGCACTCCAGATATTGTAGACTACATCTACTATGCTTTGCCAGCATTGTGGAAGATGTAGTCCAAACATCTGGGTAGGTTGAGTACCCCTTGCCTTGAAACATTAATAAGTATTAATAGAGCATGCCAGAAATGTAATCCAGTTGGTATGTTACTTTTTCCTATCAAAACAGACTTGGGGTATGTAGACTAAACAGTCACTTAAAGACAACAAAGAAACTTACTAATGAATTTTCCTCACATCATGACCACTAAAGCATGGTACGTTGCCCTTCTCCTCCCCCCTCCCCCTCTCCAAATATAAGTAGTAAAACAATTTTCTAACGGCATACCTCTCAAGTGTCCCTATTTAGGAAGCACAATATTAAGTCCCTCTCTTCTAGAAGCTCTATATTGTTGGTGTGTGGATGGATAACGGGTGCACTGCAGTAATACAGAAATGTGTATTTAACCCCTTAAGGACCAAACTTCTGGAATAAAAGGGAATCATGACATGTCATATGTCCTTAAGGGGTTAAACTACAATACATAGAAATCAGTCTATGTAAATAAAATGCATTCTTCTTGTTGTAACTTATATTTTAGTTGCATAAATTATTAGGTCACCTAACACTTCTCAGGACAGCCCTGCCACTGGCCACACCACCACTCACACTTCTAAACTTGAAATGTTCCTCTTAGTCCAGTTGAAATATTGTCAAATATGGCTAACTGTTGATTTCTTACCTGGGATTCTCTGGGTGGCAACCGGATGTTAGTTTACTCCAGCTAGGAGCTTCCATTAGCTTTTTTTGTTTTTTAGAGAAACTGCTGAGTAGCACCATAACCAGTACATTGCACTGTAGTGGTTATTGTTTTTGGAGTGTCCCTATAAGGCCAACGTAGAGTTGGAACTAATATTATATTTAGTGAGTTGGGTTGCTGCAATCATTCCATTTTATATGCTGAGCTGTCAAGCTTACATCATTTTACAGACCTTTTTAGTGACTCTTAACACCCATAGATTTAGATGCTGACCGTTTAAACCAATTTATTTCTCAAAACTTGCTTCGACAGATTATGAAATCTGAATACATGTAATTGGAGCACGTATGAGGTCCCTAGATGTCACATTGTTAAAGCAATTTTGTTAAAGTTGCCCTGTCCTCTACCAAATGGTAAGGCCGACTTTCGATTATGCTGAAATGGTGGAAAATATATTCTTTGAAAAATTTTTCTTGAGACAATATGGCTCTCCTTTCTAATTGTTATGACAACTTTATCTAGTCATTTAGTTTTGATAAAAAAAAAAAAAATCAAATACAAGATACAAACAATGTAAGTATTTACCCTAAGATGATACAGAGGGCTTCTGATATTCTAACTACTACCCCTTTAAAACACATTTGTCGATGTCTGGTGAATCTATATGAACTTGGGAGAGAAAAAAAAGGTAAATGCAAAAGTTCCATATTTTAACTTACAGCTTGAGGTTGTTATTAATGATGTATCATGTAGGCTAGCAATAAGTTAATTGAAACAGTCCTTCGGCTCTGGATCAGGCTCCGCCGACGTCAGCTGGCGGTGGAGACCTAATGCGAATGCGCGGCATTATTAAATGCTTTCCTATGGATTAAATCTGATGCTGGAGGTACGTGAGGATGTCCAGTGGCTGATAACGGACAAAATATCCGTTTGGATTCCAGAAGCCCTCTAGTGGCTGTCTGTTAGCCACAGAGGGCAAATTTAGAGCTGCCATGTAAACATTGCAGTTCTCTGGAACTGCAATGTTGTATATTGCAGCACTAAGTTAGCTGAAGTGGTCTGGGTGCCTGCAGGGTCCCTTTGAAGTGGTGCAGAGTTATAAATGTGGAGCACAGTTTGCTGATTTTACTTATCCTTGCAAACTGTTTTGGTATCAAACTTTGCCTGAGAAGCTTTTTCTGTTTTCTCATGTAAAGGTGCCCTAGGCAATCTTATCTTACAATAATAAATGCTGTCACATGCTGCTTTCAGAGTTCAAACTAAATGCCACCCTCCAGCGTAGTTCAGTATGGATCCTCTTAAAACCACAATCTCACATTCATTCTATTGAAAAATTAATTTGTGGAAGGTAAACACCAATATAACTTCTATTATTATTTTAGTATTTATATAGTGCCAGCAACTTCTGTAGCGCTGTACAATGGGTGGACTTACAGACACGTAGTTGTAACCAGATAATTTGACACACAGAAACAGAGGGGTTGAGGGGCCTGCTCAATGAGCTTACATGCTAGAGGGTATCATAACACATATGTTATAAATGACTTTGTATTTATTGCTTCTGCCTAACCTTTCTGTAGTAATAGGTTTTTGGGATGAGCAGGAAAAATTTCATGATCCATTTGAGCACTGTGACTGCAGGGGCATGGTCTATGCACCAAAACCATTTATTTAAGCTAAATTTGTTTTTGGTTCTTAAAGTATCCCTTTAAGATGAAATTAAACTTTTTCATATAGATGGCATAGAGAGATTGTAGGATTAAAGGAAAACCCAAAACCCCATAACCACTACAGCCTTCTGTACTCTAGTGGTTGTAGTGCCAAGAGTGTCCTGGTGCACTCCCAGAGAAAGTAATCAAACAGTTTGACAAATCACTTTGCTGATGCACATCCATAATGGGCAGTTTGCGAGAACATTGATGTGATGAGACGATGGTATATGCTTATCACAAAACACAATATTTTTAGTAGAGAACCCCATAAATGCCTTGGTTTCTATTTTCACAAAGATTCCACGATTTACTTTAGTATCCCATCTTCTGTTCAGATGTTTCCAAGTCGGATTGCTTCCAACTCCATGATTGTATTTTTTGCACACCGTGCTGCTTTGTGAAATGATGAAATTATGGTTGTTCCAGCGTTTTTCATTCAGGATCTAGCTGACTTTGCACCTGGCCAAGCTGTAGGTTAACAATGACCTTGAGTTTAAAGGACACCTGTCATGCCCAAAACTAATTTTTGCTCTTTTTAAGCACTTCATCTCTACTTTTAGCAGTCTTGCTAGCAAAAATGTAAATTGAGAGAAAAGCCTATTTAAAATAGTTTTTTTTTTTTTTTTTTCCTCTCTCTCACCTGTTAATCAGTTCTTTATCTTAGACTATGTGCCATATGACAAGGAAGTGATTGATAAAGTAGAGCAGAAGAGACCTCTCTGGCTAGGTACTATAGCAATGGTGTGACTTCAGCCACTGGCATACTGGCAACGAAGGGACTGGGTGTAGTGCAGTCGGCCCAGAGGTGGGTGTTACAGAAGTTTGACATTAACTCTTTAATGAGATCACTGACCGACAGGGAAGTAGTGACATGTTCCCTTTAATATCTGGAAATCTGTATAGATGACGTCCAGGGTCAAATACAGACCTGGATCAACTGAGATTCTTGTAGGCATCTGCTAACAAATCACTAGTAGCCGTACTCTTTTAGATTTATTGCCAAAAACTTTTCAGAATTTTGTTTTTTTTTTGTGCGATACTCCAAATGGTGGTTGGAGTAGCCATTTTAAAGGATCAAGCACTATAACCTCTACATTCCGCTCTAGTGGTTTTAGTTCCAGGGTGTCCTGGTACCTTCCCAGAGTAATTAGTCAAACCACTTTACCATCTTATTTGGGTACCCTCTTTTATTGGTGCCCATTTCTAGATGTTTTTAAGATAATTTAGCCTTTAAAATTCCCAAGTCACTTTAGAACTTTAGGCATGTTTATGAAAGTGCTTTTAACCCCTTAAGGACCAAACTTCTGGAATAAAAGGGAATCATGACATGTCACACATGTCGTGTGTCCTTAAGGGGTTAAGGCTGCTTATTATGGAACTTTCCATATGGAGTGGCATTGAGGTACGGTGTCTTTAAATTGTTATTTCTTACTTTTAGTTTTGTGTTCTAACTCAAACTTTTGTAAATGTAGTGCCCAATCTGTATACTTATACATCTGTTGTTGAATAAGCCCATTGTACAGCGCTATGGAATTTGCTGGCGCTATATAATAAAATAATAATAAATGATGCACACATTTATTTCTGAAGTTTAGATTTGGTTTTGAGGGTCTTGGTAGTCTGAATCCTGTGAGAATTTGCTGAAGATATTATACAAATGCATACTCTTCTAAAGCCAAAATCCATTATCTACTTCTTATAACTTGTGTGGCAAATAGATTTTCCAAATTGTCTTTGATGTGCGGATATACACATAAATGTATTATATGCTTTGCATCACTGCAACAATTACTGAAAAGTGACCTCTCGTATTGTTGTTCAGTGAGAGGGAACGGTACAAAATATTCATCATGTGACAACAATCATTAAAATTTAGTCAATATTCTGAATGACTTCTCCTTGATTTATGCAAAGGCAGAGAGTTTATTGGTGTTTTTATTCCTTTTAGAACAGTATGTGCAAATCTTACGAATTTGTATTGTTTTACATAGTGTTGACATGTAAAAGTGACTGAATATACACGATAAAGGGATTATGTTGCACTTCTATACTTTACATGTTCCAGTGGCTGCAATGATCCATTTAATGCTCTGCAGTCACTACCTCCAAATTCCCTCTGCTACTTTTTGACTCGACTCCCCCATTTTAACCTTTAGAACAAGACCAAAAGGTAGGTAGATCCCCAGATGTTTTAAAACTACAACTTCCATGATGCCTTGTCATTCTAAAGGCATGCAAAGCATTAGTAGTTCTACAACATCTGGGGATCTGATACCTTTTTGGTCAATCCTGCTTTAGATTGTTGGCTCATTGGCTGTTGAGCGAAATACTTTGTATAAAAGTGGTTAAGTGGCTAGATTGTCTGCTTAAATTGTACTGTCTTTTTCCACAATTGTATAGCCCTGTAGAATATGTTGGCACTTTATAAATGCCATTAATAATAATAGAATAATCACAGCTACAATATATACGGTTTGAGTTTCTTTAAAAAAACTTTTTTGTAAAAAATAAATAAATGGTAAATTAGGGTGGCCAGGCACCAGGAAATATCCACCCATGGTTTTATGGTTCCCATGATACGGTCATAAATTCTATTTAACAGATTATGGGATGACAAATTCAATTCTGTGTCCTGGTATGTAAAAGCTTCCCAATTTTCTGGAGGCATGTTGAGAAATGGGAGGATCAAAATCAAAGGAATTATGTAAATATATTTTCCAGACAGTTGGCAAACTGAGTCAGTGGTTTTAATAGAGAAGTTTATAGGTATGCGTATATAGAAGTATGAGGTTTCAAAAATTCAGGATGCCCTTGGCCGAAAACGGAAAATGCCTTTTTTTTTTTTTTTTAAATGATTTTTCAAAAGTTTTTTTTTTCTTAAATTTTATTAATATTAGACTTTTTCTCATTTAGTTTTTATTAATGCAGCCGAGAAACAATACAACACAGTGTGCATATCAACACTTCTACTGTTCTAAAAGGTTTACATTTGTTAATATTAGAATTTTTAATGAATTTTAATCTAATATGAAAATCTTCCCTTCTCTTTTAGTGGTGCCCCCTACTTAATGTTCCTCTCTTCCCCCTCTAGTGTCGCTCTCCCCTCCCTCCTTCTTTTTTTTTTTTTTTTAAGTGTTCTTTGCCCCTCATCCCATGTCCCATTACCCATAGTGTTCTTTTCTCCCCCCCCGTCCCATAGTGTTCTTTTCTCCCCCCTCTCCCCTGTCCGATAGTGTTCTTTTTTCCCCCCCGTCCCATAGAGTTCTTCCCCCCCCCCCTCCTAAGTGCAGTATTCTTGACTTTTCATGTCATCATTGCTATCTTTCATTGTAATATATAATCATCTGAATTGTTAATGCAAGCATGTCTGTTAAACTTTTATTTCAGCAAATTTGACCAGTTTTTGGCCTAAACGGGATAGGCCCATTTTCAGCCAAAGAATTTTGAAAGCTGTAATTTTGGTGCATCCCTACTACAAGCATCAGAATGCAATCGGCAGCGTCATCTATCAATTCATATTTGCCATAAATGTGTTTTCTAATCAGTGGTCCCCAACCCAGTTTTGTCAGTATCTCTATTTTTAATAAAAAATGGAAATGCATAAATCCTGGACTTCAGTGGTCCATGAGTAGTGGGTTGGGGACCACTGGTGTAAATTATGCCTAGCTATATTTGTCTCCTCCTCTATGAGATGTGGGCACTCTTATATCACAACGTCTGCCCTAGCATGATGCGCACTGGACTGTGTGACATTGCCTGTTGCACTCGCTGTGCTCATATATGCACACTTTATTTTTTTTATCTTTTTATCATTGAGCGTGTCATCATGGTTTAACTTGCAATAAAGAGGTAGGACTCGCAGGTCCATTGCATGTAAATGAACGTCCAAATTACCAGCCACACAGGGCTTCGATAGGCAAGGCAAAAGGTTATAGGAAACAATCAATTCCACATATAATAAATGTCATAGACATGGCAAACCAGCGTATAATGCAGAACAAAACAACAGATGTTTGGGTAGCGTCATGATGTATCCAATGGAATCTCGAGTCGGTGTACTGTGTGCAGGTATTCATGTAATTAAGGTCAGTGTTGTGGCTTCCAATTCCAGCCTCCATTCCAGATTTGCGCCCTCTAGCATGGTGGTCCACCTTCTAGCCACCGGTGTTTCCCGCCTGGTTGGTTCCTTTGTGTGCCCTTGTTCCCACCACTGTCTCCCGCCCTCCGGGGGTGTGTGTGTCTTCCAGTATAGGGGTAAAATAAGTTTTGCTGTGCACAGTATCCGTATAGTCAGGGATTTATTTTAGGTGGCTGGCAGGGTTTAAAAGGGGGTGGGTTGTCGGAGAACTTTTGTAGCACCCTGCTGATCATCTCTAGTAGAGGACCACCTTCGGGCATTCCCACCATATGTGCAGAAATGAACCCACTCCGGTGTGGCATTGCCAGCACTGGTCACTCAGGTCTAGGATCATTTTGTGCAAGATTTACTGTGTTTTATACCATAGGGTCAAAACTTTGTATGCTGTCTCCTGGGTTTTACTTGGCAGTGGTGTTTAACCTTGTGTATTTTAACCCATTGTTGTTCTTTGAAAATGTCTCCCATCATCGTTTCCCATTTTCCAATGTAAAAGGGTGGTGGGAGGTTTCTATTGTGTAGGAGCAGAGTATATAGGTGGAAGATGGCATGTGAGAGTGGGTCTCGGTCTGTTCCCAGGCTTTCAAACGGGGTCAGAGTCCTGTAGATGTCAGGGTGTTTTTTTCAGGAACTGTCGGATTTGTTAGTTTTCAGTCTGTGTAGGAAGGTAATGTGCGTGTCATCCAGGATGTCACTGAGGGGTTTGATCGTGTTGTTTTTTCTCATGTGTCTCACTTTTATGTGTGTCAGTGGTGTCAGGCAAGCGAATGCCTGTGGGTCCATGCCCGGGGTGAAGTCTGGATTGTATGTGAGTGGGTAGAGAGGGTATGGAAAGGAGGAGAGGCCCATCTGCGTGGCCGCCCTGTGCCATATGTCCAAGATTGCCTTCACCAGTGGTTGATGTTGTGAGATATGTTGTCCAGTAGTTGGGGTCATCCATCCAGTTTGGACTCTCTATCTCCTTCCAGTGCTTGACCACTCCATCCTTGACCCATTCCAGGACACGTTGCAAGTGGGCAGCCTGATAGTAAAGTCGGAAGTCGGGGACTGCTAGATTGCCCTCGAGTTTCGGGCAGTTTGAATATTTCAGCCTCGGCATGCCCCGGCCCCAAATGTACTTAATCATCAGAGACCTCAAAGATGTAAAGTACGCTGTCGGGATCTGTATAGGAAGTGTCTGGAACATGTACAATGTGCGAGGCAGGAGATTTATTTTCACCGCCAAGCCATGACAAATGAGGCAGCTTCCATTCTTTAAGGTTTTTCTTGAAATTATTTAGCATCGGCGTGAAGTTGAGACTATAGAGTTGAAACAGATCTCGGGGTATCTTGATCACCCTATCAGACCAGTGGAAGCTTTTGCGCAGTACGTTGGCCCTTTCTGCTGTAAAGTTGATGTTGAGCAGATTTGATTTCATGAGGTTATGAAGTTAGAGATCTTTCCATAGATTCCGAATTCCCGCATTATGTTGGGGATGGTTGTCTCAGACAGGGACACAAGAAAGATCAGGTCATCCGCGTACGCGGCCACTTTGTGCGTCGAGGATCCCGTCACAAGTCCTTTGATATCTGGATTTCTCCTAATTGCCTGCAAAAAACGTTCCAGGGCCAAAACTAATATCACAGGTGAAAGTGGGTAGCCTTGCGGGTCCCGTTACGGATGTGGAATGCTTCTGTGTAAGCTCCGTTAATGCATACCTTTGCCGATGGGTCAGCATACAGTGCTGTAATCCATTTATACATATTTGGTCCCATCCCCAGAGCTAGGAGCTTGCTGAACAGGAAGTCCCAGCTTACTCTGTCAAAGGCCTTCACCGCATCGGTCTGGAGCAAGAGAAGGCCTGTGCATGTCTGCTGAGCGTGGTGGATCAGGGACAAGATCCTGGCGGTATTGTCCCTCGCCTCCCTGTGCGGTATGAACCCCACTTGGCCTGGTTTCACAAGGGACGGCAGGTCGGGTGTCAGCCTGGATGCGAAGATCTTAGCAAAAATCTTTGTCGCAGTTCAATAGGGAGATAGGCCGGTAGTTGGCGCAATACTCCTTGGGTATCAGGGTTATGTTTGCCTCGAGCGTCTGGGAGGTGAGCTACTGTCCCTGTGTCAACGTGTTATAAGCAGACAGGAAACGTGGAGCTAGGACATCTGAGAACCGTTTATAGTATCGTCAGGGCCTGGACTCTTGCCCGGTTTTGACGACTTGATTGCCAGTGCCAATTCCTCCATAGTCAGGGGGGCTTCCAGCACCTCTGACGCTGCCTCCAGGATTTTTGAGTGAAGATTATCGGCCAGGTAAGTTCGTATGGTGTCGGTGGTCTGGGGGTGTGCTAGCGGGCGAATTCTTTGAGTACAGGTTTTTGAAGTAGTTGCGTGCTACTTTGGTGATGTGTGTTGGCATCCTCTGTGTTTGGCCCTGGGTGTCATGTAGGCCGGTAATATACGTCTTGTTCCGTTTCTTATGTGAGTGTGGCAAGAAGTTTACTGCATTTATCACTATTTATGTAAAAAATGCTTTACTATGCTGACGAGAGCGTTGGTGACGTTGTCGGAGGAGAAATTATAGTTACCCCCCTCACGTCTGCTAGTTCTTGATGTGTCTAGGGCGTTGGGCAGTTTTGTGTCGGGTTTCCAAGTTCTGGATTTGTCTGTGAGGTCTCTAATCGCTGTCTCCCTACTTTTCTTCAGCGCAGCACCCCTTGCCGAGAAGAACCACCGTATCGTGCATTTATGGGCCTCCCAGATAATAGGAGCAGGTGTGTCAGCTGTTGTTTTTTCCATAAAGTATTGCGAATATGCACACTTTATAATAATTGAACACCAAAATCTTTTATATATTTTTCGTGAAATTCAACTAGTGTAACTTTTTTTTTTTTACATGCTACCAAGTCATTTGCATAAGTCTATTTAAAGGAACACTATACGGTAAGGAACACAAACCTGTAATTACAAAGATAAAGGAGGTCAAATTTAATAATATTTAGGTTATTGCACTTGACCCACTTTTTCTAATTACTTACTGTATGTGTTTATTTAGAAGTACATGTAGCAGGACAGCATGTTTGTTACTTGCATTGATCTGTAGCCAACACATTCTCAGAAGTAGAAATTTGACTATCATTAGAAAATGCCAGCAGTGACGTTTTTATTAATCCTTTCCTGGGAGCTCACATCTAAGCTGTGTCTGCTTTATGGAAGCTATAGCCAAAACTCTGGCCTTTTGACCTTATATGTTGTGGTGTTTCCTGTTACCTGACATTTTGTTTTATAATGGTGGAGTGCTTTTCCAAGGAATAACCAAAGTCCATTTAAAATGTTCATTCAATATTGCTTGACCTTTTTTTGTCAATCTTTGTTTTTATTGAGGCAAAGGATGGATCGTTACAGAAAGTAAAACAAGGGGTTAATGCATGAAAAATACAAATTATGCACAACTGGTTTATACAAGGATTGCATGTACTCCCAAGAGTAACGGCCTCTTTTTTTTTTTTTTTTTCCTTGTTAATTAAGAGTCTCAACAATAGTTTTATATAAGCTAAACAAGTTTAGGCTGGCTAAACAACACATGAGTGATTATTAGTTTACAGTTCAATTTTATAATATGTAATAGAAACAGGCTGGATCATATAATGCAGTATAATATCGGCTTCAAGTGTATCATTAAGCTGCAAACAGGCTAGATCTAATCGCCGGTCTGGTAGTTGCATGAGATAAACAGGCTTACATAGCTAGGTACCTACACAAGTTAGTGCGATGCGGTAAGTTTATAGTAGCGATATGTGCAGGGCCCAGAGGCAACCCTCCGAGGGGAGCCAAACACCTATCACCGAGCACATAAAAAATCAACATATATCTTAACGGATAACTACAGAGGTATCTAGCTTGAGTGTGACATTTCTAAGCTGTTACGGGTGAGTAGGCTAAATAAGCAATACGCTGTAAAAACAAATAATAACATTAATAGCATTCCTATCACATGGAGGTCAAGGAATGAGAAATTAAGAATAAAGAGTTGGCGGGACATAGTCCTCAATGGCTGCGTAGATATGGTAGCTTGTCAGCGGTCCAGGCCACCGTGCGGCAGCGAGAGTTATTACAATGTGTCTCCGCATTGGCAGCTGGATAAAAAGCAAAATAAGCGCTAATCTAAATTACAGCCCACTACAAACTTCAAAATAACAGGGTTATACATTCTCGCCTCGTCTGTGTCACCCCCTGTCTGCCCTCATCAAACACAGTAATAGAATTAGCTATATAAAGCATATCACGCTGGGGGGGAAACATGAGGATACCAGAGACAGTCCGTTGGTTCTTGCCGGGGTTCAGTACCACCGTAGTGGGTTACGGTAAAGTGTGCTAGGCAACCAGTCCGAGCTCAGCCGATGCCCACATCTGGAAAGTACCTGAGAGAGGTATGGGAGTCACTGTGTTTTGCAATGTCGCGGCTCAGTTGTGTCATGTTCCTCTGCGGGCTTCTGATGTCAAACGGGTCAGGGCTTGAATCCGCGTGTGAGTTTCGGTAAAAGCAAGGGAATTCCACCTTCCGGCCCCTAGCTGGTTCCGAGGACGACCTCTTCATTTTACAGGCCCAGTTTTCCCATAGTGGAGCTCCGTCTTCGTGCCGGTTGGCGTTCATGCTGTCGGCATGGTTCCTGGGTCGCAGAGACGTGTAGCCGCGGTCGGGGGCTTTGAATGCCCCTGGGAGGTGAGTGGGTCGGGTGTGCTGAGTGGTCCTGCACTGGTGAGGGTGTGGGCCAGTGTTGCCGCTTGCGAGATCCGACTTTATGTTCTGCCGCCCCAGCCTCCTTCCTTGTGTCCGTCTGAGGGCCGTTCTGGGGGCTCTGGGTGGGTGACCGCATAAGAGGCGTCGGGTAGCAGGGCGAAGCCACGCCATTGCCTCTTTCATTACTAGCCTGTAGAGCCAGCTCCTGGTGTATAGTGTGCT
This sequence comes from Pelobates fuscus, assembly GCF_036172605.1. Taxonomy (NCBI): domain Eukaryota; kingdom Metazoa; phylum Chordata; class Amphibia; order Anura; family Pelobatidae; genus Pelobates; species Pelobates fuscus. Next base: position 224,049,767 of record NC_086322.1, read on the forward strand.
CCACAGGTTGGTGCCTAGTCGGTCATAAAATGCTAGTGTGTGAGAGGGTGGCTTGACCGGGCACCTGTTCATTGCAGGTCGAACCTGAGGCGCCATCTTGTGTAGGCCCTGTCCGCCCCAGGATGTCGCCGCCATCTTGCTTGGACCTCGTGGGTCCTGTTCGTTTGTTCGTCGTTTCATAGGGGTTGTCATCCCCATAGTGGACCGGGATAACCCCCGCCGGTCCAAAGGGGGGGGGGGGGTTGCAGGGCTGTGCTCTTGTCTTGCCTGTGAGCGGGCTTCGAGTCGGGGGATCGGCCGCCTCCTCCATGCTCTCGTCCCCTCTCCGGATTAGGCCGCGTGGCCGGTTCGGACTTTCCCGTGGCGGTTTGGCACCGGGCTGGTACCATTCTGCTCCGCATGAGGTCCCGGTTCAAGAGCTGGGTAGCCTGAGTAGATTGCTTTGTTATACCAGGCTGGTTGGGTGTTTGTGTGCCCTCTGGTGAAGGAGCTCTCACAGGACACGTCCGGCCATCTTGGCTGTCAGGCCCCGCCCCCTGCTTGACCTTTTTTATTCTTCCTATATGCCACAGTAAAAGTGTTTTGAGAAAACATTTTGTGGTTTTTATCTACAATATATAAAATAAATATTGATTGGACCTGAAAACCTCACTGGTAACCATTTAGAATCCGTTCCACAAAGCTACTGCTTTCTCATTTGTCCGAGCTGCACAGGGAACGTAAGCTGCTGGGGGCTTGTCTATCATTAAACCATTAACCATGGTTTAATGCTGAATGGAAGGTGAATGCCTGCAGACCCCAGATACTATAACCACTTTAAAGAGATGAAGCAGTTGCAGTGGCCCACTAATTCTAAAAACCATTGATGTATGACATTACATTGCGGAATTCTATCAACCAAGCAGAGTGATACTCCCTGTGACGGCATGGCTAGTACATTTTAAGACTTACAATTTTTATTCCTTTTTTTTTTTTTCCTTCAACCTCTGACCTAGGGCCATATTTATCATGACAAAACTGGGCCAGTTCTAGTGCAAATTGTTAAATTTGCTTTCAGTTTTGTGTCTCTTTTTGGCATTTCTAATGGTTTCTACAAGTTAAACTATTTTGCTTAGAAATCTTGCCCTTTTTACTTTTATAATTCTAGTCTGCAGTCAGGTATTACTTTTCTTTTCTGTATATTCAGGCCCACTATACAAATTCATTCAACAAAGAGAATCGCTTCTTCACTTAAAGTAGAAAGTCTCTAATAATTAGCAAGACAATAAAGATTATGATTATCTTGGAAAGTGGCAGCTCATGATCTACACAACACCTAGATTATCATACTGTGGATAAACTTAATGTGAGATGCACATGGTGCCCTGAACAAAAACTATAAAATATCCAATTATGTTAAAGATGTAGCCCACTCACGGTTATTAAGATTTTAATAGACGTTTTTATTAATTTTAATTTCTGCTGTCAAACGTTTTTCTTCACAAATATAGTAATGAACAAAAACAAAGTTCAGCTTTCAGAGAGCATGAGATAAATAAATGTTAAATGTGTTTGGTCCCACATTGTGCATTTGGTAGTTTATGTTGTATCATGCAAGAAGATACTTATCAGGTGATTGCGAATTGCAGGATGTGGTGGCAGAAGCTGCTTGGACCTGCACACTTTGTCACGTTTTGCCAGAAATCTGTACTCGTATAAGACAAATTGGTGCCTATTTGATCTCCGGTAAGTGCTGATATTCGGTTTAAAAAAATTGGGAAGCACAGAGCTTCAAGCAGCTTCTGCCATCGTATCGTGATACTCCATATCAGTCTACATGGGGTTATCCTGCATTTGCTCCAGATAAGTACAATTTTATCAAAAAATAAGGGAATTTGAATATCTTTATATTTATTAAACATGTGGAATGGGTACATCCCATTTTGGTACCATTCAGTGTCTGATAAATGTGAAAAATAAAGATTTTTTTTAAAGAAAACCCTGAATTGTAATCATATTCACTCTGAACAAATGCGATAGGGCATATTTACTAAATACATTAACCCCTTAAGGACACAGTTTCAGAAATAAAAGTGAATCATGATGGAATATTTTGTCCTTAAAGGGACACTATAATTACCAGAACAACATTACAGCTTATTGAATTTGTTTTGGTGAGTAGAATCACTACCTTCTGGCTTTTTGCTGTAAACACTGTCTTTTCAGAAAAATGCTTCCAAACATTCAGTATCTCCTCCCTCTGCATGCAGACACTGAACTTTCCTCATAGAGATTCATTGATTCAATTCATCTCTATGAGGAGATGCTGATTGGCCAGGGCTGTGTTTGAATCATGCTGGCTCTGCCCCTGGTCTGCCTCCTTGTCAGTCTCAGCCAATCCTATGGGGAAGCATTGTGATTTGATCAGGCTACCACATGTCAGCAGACTGCTTGTTTTTCTGAGTCTAACAGCATGCAGAGTTACAGCTTCAGTTTTGAATACAGTAAGATTTTTTACTATATTTATGGAGGCATGAGGGGCCCAGGGGGGCTAGATGGTGGTGTTAACACTATAGGGTCAGGAATACATGTTTGTGTTCCTGACCCTATAGTAATCCTTTAAAGGAACACTATAGGGTAAGGAACACAAACATTTATTCCAGACCCTATAGTGCTATACCCACCTTTGCCCCTTAAAAGTTAATAAAACTCACCTCGCGCTGGTCTCCTGGCACTGGCCCTGCCCTGCCCCCTTGGTGACATCATCAGAATTGCTGATTTTTAACCATGGAGAAAGCATTAAGGTGGATAAAATCAGCATAGGGGCGGGGCCAAATGCCATTTTGACCAGTCAGCACCTCCTCATAGAGATACATTGAATCAATGCATCTAATAAAATCATGACTTTACTTCATGTAATTAGTAAAATCTGGTAATTTTCCTTATAGAGATGCACTAATTACATGACGTGAAGTCATGATTTTATTAAGGGACACTATAGTCACCAGAACAACTTTAGCTTAATGAAGCAGTTTTGGTGTATAGAACATGCCCCTGCAGCCTCACTGCTCAATCCTCTGCCATTTAGGAGTTAAATCCCTTTGTTTATGAACCCTAGTCACACCTCCCTGAATGTGACTTGCACAGCCTCCCATAAAAACTTCCTGTAAAGAGAGCCCTATTTAGGCTTTATTTATTGCAAGTTCTATTTAATTTAGATTTTCTTATCCCCTGCTATGTTAAAGTACCATTCTAGGCACCCAGACCACTTCAGCTTAATGAGGTGGTCTGGGTGCCAGGTCCCTCTAGGATTAACCCTTTTTTTTTTTTTTTTTTTTTTTTTTTTTTTTAATAGACATAGCAGTTTCAGCGAAACTGCTATGTTTATACTGACGGTTAATCCAGCCTCCAAAACCTCAAGTGGCTGTCTCATTGACAGCCGCTAGAGGCGCTTGCGTGCTTCTCACTGTGAAAATCACAGTGAGAAGACGCCAGCGTGCATAGGAAAGCATTGTAAATGCTTTCCTATGCGACCGGCTGAATGCGCGCGCGGCTCCTGCCGCGCATGCGCATTCAGCCGATGACGTAGCGAGGAAGGAGGAGAGGAGGAGGAAAGCTCCCCGCCCGGCGCTGGAGAAAGGTAAGTGTTTAACCCCTTCCTCTCTCCAGAACCCGGAGGGAGGGGGTCCCTGAGGGTGGGGGCACCCTCAGGGCACTATAGTGGTCCTTTAATAGCTTGCTAGACCCTGCAAGAGCCTCCTGTATGTGATTAAAGTTCAATTTACAGAGAAAGAGATGCAATTGTTTAAGGTAAATTACATCGGTTTGAAAGTGAAACCATTTTTTTTTTTCTTGCAGGCTCTGTCAATCATAGCCAGGGGAGGTGTGGCTAGGGCTGCATAAACAGAAACAAAGTGATTTAACTCCTAAATGACAGTGAATTGAGCAGTGAAATTGCAGGGGAATGATCTGGACACTAAAACTGGTTTATTTAGCTAAAGTAATTTAGGTGACTAGTGTTCCTTTAAGGACACGGAGGCGAGTATTAGGCTTATCTCTTTCTTTTATTCCTCAGCAGCAAAGAAAGCGAAGGTATTTATAATATAGAAAAAAATGAAACAAAGTACCCTCACAGGGTTAACCATTACATCACATATCCTATCTTATAGGAACAGTCCACATATCATATAGTCCCATGTGACCCCCATCTCTTCCTCTTTCCTGTTAATGCCGAAGCTAACATTTAATAAGAGCATTTAACCAAACAACTGAAACATCAGAAAACGTCAGGTAACTGAAAATCCTGGCGACGAATCCTTCCTAGAGAGAACCGGATCTTCGGAACTGATCCTCTCGAACTGTGGAAGATGTCGGTGTTGTCAGGGTGTTGTAACTTTTAGGCTAGAGGGGGACAGAGAAAAACAAATGGTAAAAGATGTCCTCCCAACTATGTTAATACTATCATAGTATTAAACCATCTGAAATATAATCCTTTACTTCACTGAATAAGACATCTCTATGATAACTGTTGAGAAATTCTAAGAGTCAGGCATTAAATACAAAAGCCTCCACCATGTATATGAACAACTTCTTACTTATCCGGGCTGGGTACAAAAAAACTGTCCAAACTTACCATATCTGGGTGGGTTAATACTCTCCTCCGTGTCCTTAATAAAATCATGACTTTACGTCATGTAATTGGTAAAATCTGGTAATTTTATTAAAGGACACGGAGGCTCTTATTAGGCTAGTTTAAAGCTGTGAAATAACCGTAGATGAAACGTGTTCTGTAGGTCTAAAATAGTGTTCTCTAAACGTAGATTCACGTGACCAATCCGCTGTTCTGAGAAGGTCTTCCAGTCTGCAACCCAAATTGAAAATCTTTGAAGCCATGGCTCCTCTGGTAGAATGAGCGCCATATAGAGATGTATCCACGTTTGCCAAGGTCATTATGCATTTCACCCAGCGAGCTAGTGTTATTGTGGATAACGGGTGATGAGGCATTTTGGTGGCTAAGAACAATTCTTGATGTACTGGACTCCGGAATTCCTGGGTTCGTTTTTCATATTCTTGTAGGCAAGCTACCGGGCAGAGATTGACATTATGGGGGAATGCCGGTTAGTAAACCGAGGTAGTCGATGATTTAGTTCGTCTGGAAATGTTAAATGACACTCCCGTGGGTGTGAAAGATCGTGCATCTATGTCCAATGCCCGGACATCTGAGACCCTTTTTCAGGATATCAGGCAAAGTAGCATGGCCAGTTTTGCCGATAATTGTTTAAGTGTGAGTCGCTCATTTCGTGGCCACGATTCTAGTAAATTAAGGACTAAATTCACATCCCACAACGATGTGTATCGAGGCTGATGAGATCGAGCAAATCTTATGCCTCATAGGAGTCGGCACACTAGCAGTTGTTGGCCAGCCGGGGGCCCCCCTAGACCTCGATGGCCGGCAGAGATTGACGATCTGTAGACGTTAATACAACGGTAGGCCAGTCCTTGGTCATATAGGGTGGTAAGGAAACGTAACAGGTAGGTTACAGGAGCACATATGGGATCCACCTGTTGTTCCATGCACCAACGACTCCATCCGTTCCAGGCATATTGGTAGGATCGTCTGGTTCCAGGTGCCCCTGCCAGAAGGTCGAGTGTGTCCTGTGGAACATCTGGTATGACCCAAGGTCTCTGGAAAGGAGCCATGCTAAGAGTCTGAGGTTCCCCTGAATTAGTAAGGGGTGTGGATTGCCCTCTGGGTCCAGTGAGACATTGGGTAGTAATCTCAGAAGGTCAATGGACATTTGCATGAGGGATGGAAACCAAGGTTGCGCGTGCCAAAATGGAGTTATGAGGACCAACAATGTTTGAGTTCGTCTGAGGTGTACTAATGTCCGTGACATGAGCGAAAGGAGGAAATGCGTACAATCGACTCCTCGGGCAGTGCTGGAGGAAGGCATCCACTGCTAGGGCGTCTGGGTCTGGTCTCCAGCTCAAGAACGTTGGTAACTGGAATTCAAACGAGATGCAAACAGGTCGATGGACATCGGGCCCCAGAGCGTTTGAAGTTGTAGGAATGTTTCGCGATCCAGTCGTCAATCACTGGCATCCCACAGATGTCTAGAGTTCCAATCCACTACCAGATTGGAAAGACTGGGAATGTATTCTGCTTGGACCAAGATATTGCAATCCAGGCAGTATTGCCAAAACGCTTTGGCCAGGTCTGTCAGGATCTGTGATCTCGTGCCACCTAGGTGGTTGATGTAGCGGACTGCCAATATATTGTCCATTTGTAGTACCATCGAACAATTGGTCGTGGTTCCGAGGAGGCTTTTCAGGGCAAAGGAACCTGCCATAAGTTCCAGGCCGTTGATGTGTAGTTCTTTTTCTGATAGCGACCATGTGCCTCCGGTGGAGATAGGCCCGCAGCGCGCTCCCCAACCTTGTGTACTCGCATTGAACTCTATGATGAAATCAGGGGCAGCTCTGAAGATTGCTCTGCCATTCCATGCTTCCATGTGTTGAAGCCACCAGGTGAGTTCCTGTTTGACGTTGTAGAGTGGAACAGAGTCGGAGTATGAGTGCCCCAAGCATAAATGTGTGGCCTTTAGCCATTGAAGGGCCCGGTAGTGAAGGGGTCCTGGAAAAATTGCCTGTATGGAGGCTGAGCGGAGGCCGATTATCATGGCCAGTTGACGTAAGGTTAATATCGGGCATGCTAATGTCCTGCGTATTTCTTTCTTGATGCTCTTGGGATGGGGTTAATATTGCCTTTTTCCAATTGATTAAAAATCCCAAATTTTGTAGGAGGCACAGTACCCATGAGAGGTGTTGTCTCAGCAGTTGGGTGTCGTGTGCCATGATCAGCATATCGTCCAAATATATGATCTGTACCCCCCTGCTGCATAGGAGGGCTACCACTGGCTTCCGCAGTTTGGTGAAGCACCACGGTGCCGATGAGAGTCCAAAGGGAAGGCATTGGAACCTCCACGTTGCCCCTTTTGGAATTGGAGAAGGTTCTGGCAATCTTTGGCAATGGGGATTGTGAGGTAGGCTTCTTGGAGGTCTAGCTTGACCATCCAGTCCTCCAATCTGAGGAGGTCCCGAAGGCAATGGATTCCCTCCATTTTGCACGAATGCATTTAGGGGGCGTAGGTTGATGACTGGACGCACACCCCTCCCCCTGCCTTTCTTGGGCACTGGGAAGAGGTTGCTTTCAAAACCATGGGAGTCTGGCGGGACCTGTTGGTCACGCCCTTTTCTTGCAGTGCAAGGATTTCCTCGCCTACCAGGGTCTTGTCGTATGCGGTCTGGATGTTTTGATCGGGTATTGTAGAAATTCTATTTGGTACCCTAGGACCGTATATAGGACCCAAGCATCTGTGGTCAATGTGTGCCAGGCCACTATAAAGTGAGACCGTCTGCTCCCCACCATAGACATACACTGGGAATTGGGTGGTAGTACACTTACCATAAGGCCGTCTGCCATATGAGATGCCCCTGGTCCCTCGTGTTTGCCACGATCTGCCCCTGACCGTTAAGAAGGGCGAGGGGGCCTTGGTCTCTGGAGGCTGAAATCTGGTTGTGGCAGGGCCTCGATATCCTCTGTATGAACCTCGGGAAGAGCGGCCGGACAGACTGCCCGGTGTCTGCTGGCCCCACCAAAAATTTTGGGAGAGAACACTCTTTTTAAATTTGTTTGGGCCTTGTCTAACGCTGTAAAGGTACTGACATAGGTACCCCCAGCTCCTTTACAAACGTATCTCCGAAGAGAAACCCTTTTGCCTGTGGCCCAGGCTCAGATATGGCCATATTCACCAGTTTTGGTAAAATTTTTATCAGGATGGCCTTCCTTTGCTCCGTTGCCAGAGCTGCATTAGCGTTGCCGATAAGGCATATTGAACGCTGGACCCAACCCCTAATGGCCAGCAGATCAATTGGGGTCCCATCAGTTAAGGCCGCTTCGACCATCTCAAATATTTTTGCACCGGGGCCTAACATGTCTAGTACCTTGTCCTGGCAGTGGCGTAAGGAGTAGTCAAGACCCTTTTTCGCCTTCCAGACGGATTTCCCTAAAAATTTAGCCACTTTAGGGTCTGTCTGTCGCAGGTCATGTCGGGGACCGTGGGGCGCGAGCACTCTGCCCTCAGTTTGTTCCTTGTGGCTTTGTCCAGGGGTTTTCTGATCCTGGCCGCTATATGGCGTGTCACATGATCGGTCGGGAACCATTCCACCGACTTTGGGTTTTGTAACTCATCGGGATCAAATAGGGGTTCCCCTTGTGGGTTCAGGATAGCGGATGTATCCGCGTTATCTACAGCGTGTATGGCTGTTTTGTGTGTCGGGCCTGTGAGGGAAACCTCCGATTCAGTGGAGCCGATGTCATCGGGTTCGTTCAAGGCCTCCTCCGAATCCAAGTTGGATGAGTCTGATAGGGCTTTTGCCCTTTTCCATGTCCGCGCCTTTTTTTGCCCGGCGGGTGGCTCTCTTTCGTGGGGGCCCCACGACCTCAATGCTGACAGGACGCAACCTCTCTTTGCGGTGGCTTTATGGCCGCTCTGTGCTATAGGCTTATTCTCAGAGGCCTTAGGTTGGGTCACGTCAGGGTTACGGTTAGACGCCCTGATGGCGTTAGTAATGGAGTGTGATATAGTGTCTGACATTGTGCCCATAGCAGAGTGAATAGCCTGGGTGACCGATCTGGTCATGGTAGCATCCAAGAGGGAATGGAGTTCCTCTGAGTTAAGTTGCTCCATAGGGGTTATATCCTCCCGTTGGCTGAATTGGGGTCCAGGGTCCGCAGTTAACAGGTGCCTGGAGGCACTCCTTGCTTGAGTGGGGGCAATGCTATGGTTATCTTTAGGGGTCTGCATATTAAAGCAGGAGCTAGTTAAGCAGGTTATAGGACAAATAGACAAAATAACAGTGGGCAGAGTTTGGGCTGTCAAGACTTACCAGTCTAAAAATCATACACTGTAGTGACAGGCAAAAGAAACTGCAGGCAAGGCACAGAACAAAATACTGAGCTGTCAGTTTACCGAGTGTTCCCTCAGGAATGGCCGCTGGGGTGCACTGGTAAGCTGCCTTCCTGTCCAATCGGCTTGCGCCCGCCCCTCAGTGGGCCGCACGAGCCGGGAGAAAAGCGAGGCAAAGTTTTGCCACTCACAGTATGGCCGTCGCGATGCTCAGCTGCGACTGTGCATGTGCGAGCAGCACCTGACCGCGGATCGGGCCCAGCGTGAACGGACAGTTCCCAAGAGGGTGTCCTACGTCTGGGCGAACGGCCGCCGCGATCCGTGCAAGCAAATGGGTTATAAACTACCCGGAATACGAGGGGGAGGGGGGAGAAGGGATTAGCCAACCTGGCAGGCGGGACAACTCTGGAGGAGCGGCAATCAGCAGCCGTTTACCCCACCCACCCCCCACCTCCCCAGGTGGTTCATCTGAAGGGGGGTAGCACAGTAAGAGGAAATGGTACTCCAAACAGAGACAGACCGATTAATCAATATAACCAACAAGCATAATTAAACAGACATGCAGATAAATATACAAAACAATAAATCATGTCAGAGTGGTAACAAAATGGTGGTGCTTAGCTGAGGCAGCAGCAAAGAAAGAGATGGGGGTCACATGGGACTATATGATATGTAGACTGTTCCTATTGGATAGGATATGTGATGTAATGGTTAACCCTGTGAGGCTACTTTGTTTCATTTTTTTCTATATTATAAAAACCTTGGCTTTCTTTGCTGCTGAGGAATAAAAGAAAGAGATAAGCCTAATAAGAGCCTCCGTGTCCTTTAATAAAATTCAGCGTTCCCATGCAGAGCGTGGAGACCCTGAATGGCACTGCTGCCTACTGTGCAACACTGAGCCAGTAAGCTCCTCCAGCGGCGTGGCCACTTGGAGGTTTCCCTAGGGGGAAATGTAAATACTCTCTGAAAAGGCAGTGTTTGCATGAAAAATACAATATTTATACTCACCAGAACTACATTAAGCTGTTGTTGTTCTGGTGACTATAGTGTCCCTTGAAGGGGTTAACCTGCTCTTTGCTGGAGAACCTACAGAATTGTGCAAGCAGGCAGTAAGTAAATGGTTAAAACAAACCTTAATCAAGCATTTTTTAATTATCTACGTATTTAAACCCTTTCGCCATTTCAAAATGGTAATTATGGCTTCTATTAGAATTGGCAACTGTCTGCATACAAATTCGGTCCAGTTGAATTATGGAAAATGTTTTGGAACCTGAATTGCAGGCAACAGCTTGCCAGTTCTCTTTTAATTATAACTTTATTTCAACATTTTATTTGCGTGTTTCAATTATTTGGTTTGATTGCATAATCTGAGCAATGAGAAACCATAAGAGCATGTCTGGTTTTGACAGCCTGCCTCTGAATGGACCTGGATTATTTTTGATAGCCTGGACCAGGGCATTAAAGGGAACTGACATGCTTTACCTGTATCTCCGCTTCCCCCACTGTGATCTAATGAAAGAGGTGGGTGTTACACTTGTGCAACACCCACCTCAAGTCTGCCTGCAGTCAACATTTTATACAATTTTCTATTCGCCCTGCTTGGGGACAGTTTGCCAAGCAGGGCAAACATTCTCCAGAACGCACGTACGCACGCTCATTCCCTTGCCAATACTATAAGTGATGGCTAGGCACCTGGATGCACTGTGGCTATGGATGGGGAGCAGAGGGACGTCCCGTGGGAGAGCTCTTCTATAAATTTTTGAACACTTTAAGAGTACTGTTGACCTCAATATGTTTTCCACTGGTGTTGGAAGTCTGTAATGCTAAAATTATCAAATCTTTATTAAAAGCCAATAAAGTTAAAAAATAAATAAAGTTGTTGGTGGTCCCTACCAATAATGTTAAAAATGCTAAACGGTTTGGGTGGAGGGGAACAAAATGCCTCAAATGTACCAAAAAGGAGTATAAAATTATTATGATCCTTGGTAAATGCATTAGGAGGTGGGGGTTTGTTAGGATCTTAAGTTGCTAATGGAGCTTTAACCCCTTAAGGACCAAACTTCTGGAATAAAAGGGAATCATGACATGTCACACACGTCATGTGTCCTTAAGGGGTTAAAAAGGTGACCCCCATGATTTCTGATGGTGTTTTCTGGTGAGCATAGTCATTGGCTGCAATCTTTATTTAGTTTTTTTTTTTAAATTTAGTTATGTAATCTTTTTTTACCTCTAGCATCTAACTCTGTGCGGATGTGCATTCAATATAAAAAGACATACTTCCATAAAGCATAAATGTAGCATTTAATGATGTTTCCAAGTTATTTATTAATGAGAAATGTACTTGTGCCAGAGATATTTTTGGCAGGTAGTAGGGAACTTTATTGATTTAGGCATGTGATATTTCTTCAATAAATATCACAATCACGCAACGATTAAATATCTGCTGCATTTGTACAATGACTTTTTGTTCTGTTTAAAGTATTTGGATCGGGCTTAAGAACCAACTTATGCAATGCCTAAACAATAAATGGTTAAATAAAAAAAAACAATTTTTTTTATTTTTTTTTATTTTGTTAAAGGAACACTCAAATGATCATAAACTGTAGTGAGTGTATGGAGCCATAAACCTAAGAACAGTTTGACAATTGAGTCCCACTGGCAGGGATGTGTGTAAGCTGAGTGCCATGACGGCCGACAGCTCGCAACAGCCAGAGCATGCACTGCCTTGGTGTACCCTGGTAAGGGAGAGTTTACGTGCCTCCCTACCCCTAGAGAGGGAGCCGTTCCTCTTTATTGGCCTGTGAGGAGATTGAGTATCGCCCTCACCGACCCGATGTCTGCCTGAAGCGGATTAGGGGGCCACGAGCACTTCAGTTCTGCACCTTTACTCCTGCTCTGTAAGATACATGTGGTTACTCTCCAACAGATCTCATGGAGGAAAGTGCACTGTATGTCGGTCTTAATCAAAACAAACTGCCATTACATTTTAATTTTCTGCTTCTATTGCTGGAACAGAATTATAAAATTAACTTGTTACTTTTGTGTCCGTGGACGTTAACGTTTTGATTTTTGTGTACTTTATTTCCACACAGTTGTGTCCCTACACTAGCTGTTGGAATCTTACAGAAACTGAAGTTAAAGAACGTGTCCATACACTGCTGTGGTTTAAAAGCCGTACAGAGAAATAAATGTGGAAAGACTGCCAACATAGGCCTCATTTTCATTTTTTTTTTAATTTTATTTAAAAAAAAAAAAAAAAAAAAAGTTGGGGTACATTTAAAAAAAAATATATATATAATTTTTTAAAATATTAAAATGATTTTTTTCTTTTTTTACATAATTTTAATTGTTTATCAAAAAATATTAAGTAACTTGGAAAGCTTAACCAAAAATATTGGATCGAGATTATATAGTGAATTCAAACTAGCTTATTTCTTATTTACATTTACAGGTGTTGTCATCCGTGAATGACTCTAATTTGCTACTTTGCTCAATTATATACTTTCTGGGTGCAGGGGCACAAACTATTCACATTTGAATCCCCAGTGAAAAAACAGACAAATCTTGTTCCTTTGCTCAGCCTCCTTGAGAAAAAGGCTGACCACTTGCCCCTTTTGTCCAGTCATCACAGTCATCATTCTTTATTTTCGTAGCAGACATTTGAAATTATAGACTTCTTATCAAGGGTACGTATATTCTGAATCAATATGGTTGCAGCATAAAATGTCACAAGTTAAAACGGCAATTTTTTTTTTTTTTTTAAATCGAGTAACAAATACATGTTAAGTGTACATGACTGAGGTGGAGTTGCGCTGTAGAGCCACTGCAGGTAGGCAACTAAGTTTGGACAGTGTGGTCAGGCTCAGCTGGCAGGTCAGTACCTAAACTTGAATGTGGCTAGTGAAGTAATACATGTAGTAAATTGCAGTCTTGACGTACTAAGGGGAAATACCACTCACTAGCCCCTGCGCGCTGGGTGTTGGGGTGGGCACTTGGTGTACCGTCACTGTCTAGGTAAGGTAAGCTTCGCTTGTACTAGACCATGAGGTCAAACCAACCTAGGAACTTCTCTAAACTTAAAACATCAACTGAAATTAAATATGTCGGACTAGCGTTGTCTCGTGTAGTGTACATTACTGAGTGTCCCCTCTGGCCTCAGCCGGTATCAGCAGCGGCTCTTGGGAATGAATGGTACGATTTTGGCAACGTCCCATGAGCAACTCTGCCCGCTTCTAGCATCCGCGGTGAGGTTTAGTTTAATTAGGAACGCCTCGGATTCTTCTGCGGAGGTGAGTTGGTAAGTGCGGCTGTCTTTGGTGGCTTGTGAGGTACTTGTATTTGACTCCTGCTGAACGTAGAGTTAGGCTAACTAAGGGACTTTCTCCAGGCCAATATGGATCTGCACAAGAGGAAGAGTAGGTGCATCTATTCAAAGCGGTAAGGTGTTTGATTTTTCACTGCCGTCCTGTCCCTTTTCAGTAAAAAGCGCTAAAGCTTGTCCTGGGTGGCTTCTGCCAGAGCCTTGGTAGATTTCTGTAGTCTGAAGCAAACATCACATTTTTATGCTCTTAGCCGAGCGTTGTGGTAGCAGGGAAGCTAGGAGGCGACGTAAGAAGTGCAGCAGTTCTAGGTCATCTACCAACTCGGCGATACACCTTATTTTTATGTTATTGCACCTTCTCGCATCTTCTAGGGTGTCCAGCCTGGTCTGAACCGCTCTGTGGGACACCTGTAATTGTTGTAGCTGCTCTTTGGTGCTATCTTGTTGGTGGGCTATAGTAGAGACATGTTCCTCCATGGGCTGTGATCTCTGTGACGTTTTCCCTGATAATCTCGAGGTCAGCATTAAAGAAGGCCCTAATATTATTCATGAGGGCCTTTATGTCCCCCTTTGTGGCTGGGGCTGATTAGATCTTCTGCCGGTGCTGTGGCTATGGTACCTTTTGTGCAATGCATTTCATCAGGGGCGTCCACGACTTCATCTTTGGAGGAAGAAGAAGGAGAATCAGTGCGGCGCCGCCATTTTAGATTTATGCCGCTGTTGCAGGAGTTCGCTAATTTTGTGGAATCAATCCCCGGTCAGGGCTTTGAGCCGTTTAATCTTTTTCCCCATATCGTGAGGGGTTCTTTGGGCTCTGTGTCCGCCGGGATCGAGTGTGTGGTCACTGTGGTGTGTATCAGTGCGATTTCAGCCGCCATGCCTCTGCTTCCTTCTGTGCCCTAGCCATGCCCCCTGCATGTTTTCTTAAAGATTCTTTTTTTTTTTTTTTTTAAATGGAAGAATGTATCCGTGTATAGGTTCTTATATGCACATGCAACAGGTTGCATTCACAACTGAACCTTAGGGAGTGTCTCTGTGCAAAAGGAATGGGACCCTGTTAACCCCTTAAGGACCAAACTTCAGGAATAAAAGGGAATCATGACATGTCACACATGTCATGTCCTTAAGGGGTTAAACAGGCTAGGGCGCAGACTTTAACAAAGTCTATATGCAAAGTAGAATTAAATCTCCATTTAATTTGTACATGTGAATCCCTTAAACACTGTTTGCAGAGTCTATTGCTTTAAATGTCAAGAAAAGTGATAGTTTTCTCTGTAGGCAATAGGGGTCTAAAAAATGCATTATTTCTACCCCTATCCTCAGTACTCACACAGTTAATTTTCACCACCCTTTCCTCACACAAGGGAACATGTTTTGCAACATCTGTTGCTTACATATAGGGCTGCTAAATTAAGACCCATCCTTGGGGGAAGGGAATTGTATCCTTGTAAATGATGAGCCTTGTTTTCTATAAAGGATTCTCTAGTTGTTTTGACTAAATCCTGGAACTTCTTGTACTTCCATGGATTATGTGGTTTTATTTTTTACTGGATTCTCAAATATTTTTTCTTTTTTCAGCAGTATGAAGTTTAGCCTGCATATTAAAATCTGGTTATGTATTTGCTTCATTACTACTGTGAGGAGCAAATTATGGCATGGCAATGTAATGTGGCTTATTTATTTATTTTTCCTCAAAGGATTGTCGTGTGATGCTTGGCTACATGTTGAAACCTGTGTATTTGAATCACATTACTCATGCAAACAGCACAGCAAGGCCATCAGTGCAGATATCTAATACACCACCCTCCCCTATCCCCCACTCCCAGCACCTGCCCCAAGTACAGCAGGTTGATGCTGTTCTTAACCTTAAAAGGATTCTATAGTGTTAGAAAGTATTCCTAACACTATAGTGCACTCTGGTGCCTCCCCCCCCCCCCCCTCCCGTGGCCAATAAAGGGTTAAAAAAACCTTAACCACTTACACAATTCCTGCACCATAGTCCTTCGGTGCTGGGCCCGTGCTACACATCATTCGACAGAGGGACCTAATGTGTCTGGCGGCTAGTGCTGCACTGATGTCTTCATGCAGTTCTTGAGGACATCCAGCGTCCTTTTAGGGGACCTAGAGTTGTGTAAACTCTCGGAAGTGCATCTAATGACTGTCTTAGTACTGCAATGTAAATGTTGCAGTTTCTGAAAGTGCAATGTTTTACATTGCAGGACTAAGAGGGACCGGGATGAAGTGGGATTGGGTGCCTATTGTGTCTCTTTAAGGCACAGCATTTAGTGAATAGCAAGTGTAACCTTATTTAATTGGGACAGAGGAAGTCAAGGGACATCTAATGGGAAAAGTACAAATTGTGACAGAGGTTTCAGTTTTGCAGTCCGCTAAATTATAGAGGCATCAGGTCACAATACAGAGCTTGTTCTATATATACCTCAAAATTGTTCTTTGGTCTGATCATGGCTGTCCTAGACTGACAGAGTGGCACTTGATAAAGTATAATTGTAATAGTCATATTATCTGTGTTGCTGAAGGGCTATTGTGTGGTTTTTTTTGTTGTTTTTTTATTTTATTTTTTTATTCCTCCCTCCCACCAAAGGACAACTATAGGCACCCAGACCACTTCAGCTCAATGAAGTGGTCTGGTTGCCAGGTCCCTGTAATTTTAACCCTGCAGCTGAAAACAAAGCAGTTTCAGAGAAACTGCTAGGTTTCACTGAGGGTTAATCAAGCCTCTAGTGTCTGTCTCACTGAAAGCCGCTAGAAGTGTTTCCGCAAAGACGATTGACGTCCATATGAAAGCATTACTCAATGCTTTCCTATGGGCTGTTTGAATGCGTGCGTGGCCCTTGACGCGCATTCGGATCTGATGTCGGCAGGGGGTGGAGAGTTCCCCAGCGCCTAGAGAGCCCGGCACTGGATAAAGGTAAGTTGCTGAAGGGGTTTTAACCCCTTTAGCGCTGAGAGAGGGGGCCCTTTAAAGTGGCACTATCATGTCGAACTTACATTTCTTAAATCGATTCCTCTTCTCTCTCTCTCTCTGTCAGGATCTTTTCTTCATTTCTTCCCATCTGCTCTAGTTTTCTTTAAAACATAAGACAAAGTAGGGACTATTTTGTTTTATGGAGGTTTCCTTTGCCTGACCATCTCTGACAAGCGGAGGAACAAAGTGTGTTCCATTTCCTGTTGTCGGATAAATTTTCCCACCATTCTTACCTTTCCTCCGCGATCTTGCAATGCTTCCTTTCAGTATTCACTTAGACAGAACGCTGGCGAAATTACTGAACAGAATGAGAACAGTTTGTTCTATCATGTTAGGAAGCAATTCGGGACTTTGTTCGGACCGGACTGTATCTTGCAACTGCTTAGCAGATAATTTCCTAATTCCCACGGTATCAGGGAGCTATCTACCAAAAGGCTGAAAGAAAAGGCTAAATTGGTATTTCAGACAACTTCACTTATACAAAAAAATGTAAAAATGACTTGGTAGGGGCATGTCTAGTTAACAGTGAGCACCCTGTGGCTCCTCGCTGTTAAAAAACAAAAACAAAACCCTAGTGCCCCCACCCATGCTGTGCGAGTGGGGGCTATTAAACTGAACGGAGGACCTATTGCCCTAAATGAAAATTGGGGGGGGGGGTGGACATAGTGTCCTTAGCGGCGGGTGGGGGACCTAAATTACAATAAGGGGGAGGGCCCTATTTTCCTCCCCCACCTATGAGCAGCGGGTGGGGGCCCTAAATGAAAATGGGGGGACGGGGACCTAAGCATGGGAATCCCCCTCTGCTTTATAAAAAATAGACATTTTTGCATGTTATGTTGTATTAAAAAAATCATAAACACATAAATCGTAGCCTCATAACTGAGAAGAAATTACAACCTTTCTTATTTTCAACACAATATTTAGCCAGATATAACAAATTCTTGGAAAATGTAATTTGTAACACCAGATTCTACAGTCCACTTAATGCTTAACTGTGCTGCTGCTTACGTTTGGCTTTTTCTTGGAAATCAGGAAATCTGTAATTTTAGCTGCTAGCGTAGTGTTGTAACTGTACCCAGTCACCTTTTACATCCCAATTATTAGTGTGACTTCTAAAATGTTTCCTTACAATGTTCTTGTGGAGAGGCACATAAACACTGTTTCATAATCTTTATATAATCATTTAAGTAGTGGTATAATAATATATAATACTATCGGAAATTGTGCTGTAGAACCAAGAGGTCTTTGTTTCTGCGTGTTCGCACAAAAGGACATGAACTGCTTGTATACCATGTTTACCGAATAAAATCAGTCTGTCCCACTTTTGGCTCTTGTTATATAATCCTATTATTAGCCAAAGGATTGGCTTAAATTAAACACACACACACACTTCTTTATAACCCTAATTATGGTGAAGAAATTGTAAAAAATACAACTGCCTACCCCATCCTTAATTTATTAAAGAGGGCACCCGTGCTTCATGATCATTCCATGTGATAAATGAGGAGTCGCTGTCTAGATGCCTCTGCTAGTGGTTACCATGACAGCATCAAGTTGCATTTAACAATGATACATGACTAACTAAAGACGACTTCAGGCGCTCACGTAAGCAAGTTTGAGCCGAGAGGGACAAATGTTGTGGCTATTTCAGAACATTCTGGTCTACCTCCTTCAGCTGGACATTTCTGTTTACCAAAAGATATGAGATCAGGTAGCTGGGCGAGATATTACAAAGTTGATAATCACTGCTTATCATATGCACATGCATGCCTGCTGGTTAATAATCCTTTCAGCAAAAGTTACTCACTCCACACACCATTAACACTTCAGTGATTTGAAATAGGAGGTAGGAGTCAGTGTGTGCAGGGTTTCTCCATGAAACACTGCACATACAGAGATATTGTGCCCTGGGGGCTACTTGCAACCCCCAAGCACACGTGACTTAGGCAGCCCAGAACACACCATGCTGACAACAAACGTAAAAATATTCCCCCATCAGGCAGAGCATCTGCAAGGGGAAGAGAGATCTCCCCTCCCCCACTGCACTCCCTACTGCTGGCTAGGTGCGCATGCGTATATATATATATATATATATATATATATATATATATATATATATATATATATATATATATATATATATATATATATATATATATATATATAATTACGCCTATACTCAAATTAAATGTATACCTATGTAGAGTACAAAATGGATTCCTTGAGTATTGATTGAATTGTTTTCCACATCTTTAAGGCAATTCAAAATTAAACAATGGAACAGTTAAAAAAAAAAACTGTATAGAATGTAATGTTAACCTAGGCTACATAAATATTTGGTATGGGGGCTGCAAGAACGAAAGCAGTAAGTAGAATAATTCCAAACAACAAAACACTCTCGTCACACTTAAAGCACTTCTGCAAGCTAAAATGTAGGGATCTGGAATGTCCCTTTTAAAATCTTCAAAGATTGAAAGGGGGCTAGTTATCTAATATGGATTGTTTCTGTTTACCCTTTATGTTAAAAATAAACTTTTATTTTAATGGAGTATTCTTTTACCATCATTCGTTTAAAAATTATAGAAACTGATACTTTATTTTTTATTTTTTTTTTAAACAAATTATTGTATCTCTTGCATTGCATCTATTTTTTTCAAAAGTTTGCCTTTTCTAGTTTTCATGTCTACTTGCTTAAAGGACCACACTAGGCACCCAGACCACTTCAGCTTAATGAAGTGGTCTGGGTGCCAGGTCCAGCTAGGGTTAACCCATTTTTTTTATAAACATAGCAGTTTCAGAGAAACTGCTATGTTTATTAACGGGTTAAGCCTTCCCCCAAATCCTCTAGTGGCTGTCTCATTGACAGCCACTAGAGGCGCTTGCGTGATTCTCCTATGCGACCGGCTGAATGCGCGCGCAGCTCTTGCCGCGTGTGCGCATTCAGCCGACGGGGCGGAACGGAGGAGGATCGGAGGCAGAGATCTCCCCGCCCAGCGCTGGAAAAAGGTAAGTTTTACCCCTTTTCCCCTTTCCAGAGCCGGGCGGGAGGGGGACCCTGAGGGTGGGGGCACCCTCAGGGCACTCTAGTGCCAGGAAAACGAGTGTTTTCCTGGCACTAGAGTGGTCCTTTAACATGTTGCTTGTCTGTGTCAAGAATTGTCTTCGGATGACATTCTCTTAGATAACTTCCAATATTATGTTTTGCACGTGGTAACATGTTTTCCGTTGTTCACACTATCTGAAGAAAGTTATCTATGCAAGACTTTTTTGAATGTGTATTCAAACTTATTAAATAACATTTTTATTGGACTGTAGGCAAGGAGAATACAATGCAGAATTTTGGCATGAGTGTACTATTGACTAGTAATATGCAAGTGGATGTGTCACTTTTGAGGTTTTCATAAAGCACCCATAACCTTTTTCTTTTACAAGTGAAAAAGGGCTTGTATAATTTAGTTCTGGCCTACAGGGTACTCCTGTTGCTTTGATCAGTAGCTAGTAGCATGCTCTTACCTTTTGGATAAATGCTGCCAGGAACCAGTGCAGTACATTACAAACTTCTTTCTTGCCTGTCAGCCAACCAAACAATTTGACGTCAGACAAAATCTGCAAATGCATTACGGTAGTAGGCTTTGCTGAATACTGAAATCTTAGGTCTTTGTTAACCAACAGTTTCCTGCAATATTTCCTTTAAGAAATGGAACTGGATGAGTTCCTGTCGACCAGAATAAAAGCGCATAGAGCAATAAGCAGGAAAAGTAATTATTTGTATTTTCTGCAGTATGACAGATGCCTTTCGTGCGATATACTTCTTTAAATATGTGCTGTTGGGTGTTTTTATTTATTCTTTTGTTAAAAAAATAAAAATGACCAGACAGACCGGTTTACCCCTTCTTTATGTAAAATTATGTTACTTTAAAAAAAAAAAAAAAACTCCAAGCACCATAACCACTTAAGTAAGCTGGGTATTACTACTTACCTGAAGTCTTCCAGCTGCTGCTTCCCTGCAGTGAGGAGGGTGTGCAGTGGGCCGGCCAGGCTCAGGGTGTAGAGTGGGTGGTGGGCCGGCCAGGCGCAGCGGTGGACAGTGGGCCGGCCAAGCGCAGTGAGGGGTGTCTGTAGTTGGCTTGTTTCACTGTGTTTTGCCCAATGGCAATAATGTTGATACCTTGAAGATACATCAACCTGTTCTGGAACAATACCTCATAGTCCTTACTTACTAGAACAGAGTATTTTCTCTTTACTTTGCCCCTTATCTTAGCATGTGGCCTGCAACACTTGTACAGCTGCTGGCTTTCTGATAGGAACAGAAAACTGTAACCATCTGACCAGGATAAGCGCCACTACCTTCAAAAACCTGCTACTATTTTCAGACTAATTATACCAATATAACATATGTTGCATTTTTACAGCAAAGGCATCACTAGTCTTTTTAAAAGCCATTTATAATGTTGACTCCTGCATATGTTTGGTGTTAAACACAGTGTGTGGATAAGACTACCCATGCTGCCTCTTTTATTAGGGATATTACAGAGAAAGAGATGCGCCATATACAATGTTTATAATTTTTCCAAGAAATATTTATCATTGGTATCTCATACTGCTTCTCCCTGTTATCCTAGTTTGTTTTGTGCATATCTGAATATGCTGTGAACTTTGTGTTTTTGTTCCTGCCACTTGTGGTTATTTTTTATATACATTTCTTCTTATTTTTGTAAATTTTCACCTAAATAAAATGACATTCTAAAAGCAATTGCATACTAGTAAAACGATTTACATAATCCAGCAAGACATCAGATCTTGGTGCCTTACCTTCCTGGCATCTCTTAGATGGCACAGCTGACAATCGGGCATGTTGAAGATGAGTCAATGTATGGGCAAGTAGATTGCCATGCTGGGATGCTTTGACTCTGAAGGTCCAATGTTTTAGTGAAATCAGGGATGTTGTCTTGCTCTTGGATAGAGGCTTATTGGCCTTGATGTTGAACCGTAAGTCCCAAGAGGATATCCCCATCCATATTTAAGTTCTCTCGCAGCTAAATTTTCTGGAAGACTCTTAAAGATCCAACTTGCTTGTAAGATGGACTTGGACAAATCGTAGAATATCGGGAGTGCTATTTCCTACTCTCTGTAGTAGGTCTTCAAGTGGTAGTTTAAGTAACAGATTATGTCTCGAGAGGTATTAGGCAGAGTGAATTTGATTTAAATAAAGTTGATTTTAATCACTATTCAGTAAGTCTGCATTTAAATTATTTGTAAACCTTCCTTGGTTGTTATAATTTTAAAGGTAATCTATAGTGCCATGGAAACAAAATTGTTTTCCTGGCACTAGAGCTCTCTTTAATGCCTCCCTCGGTCTAGGCCCCTCTCCAAACCCCCAGCCCTTTGTGATGCAGAAGGGGTTAAAACCCCTCTGTCACTTAGCCGATGCCAGCATTGATGTCCCTTGGCGCTGGTTCATGGTCCGCCTCTGACGTCAACCTGCCGGGATACCTAAAGTGCATGCGCAGTTCTGGCAGTGCTCACATTAGGAATCCCACATACAATGCTTTCTTATGAGGTTTCGGGTGATGCTGGATGTCCTCGTGCATAGCGCGAGTACATACAGCTCCAGGAAGCTAAAAGTCATCTAAGGACCAGTAGACAGCCACTAGAGGTGAAGTTAACCCTCAAAGGTTAACATTGAAAACTCTGCCATTCTGCAGAAACAGCAGTCGTTGGGTTAAACAGACAGGGACATGGCACCCAGACTACTTTTGAGATTAAGTGATCTGGGTGTCCCTTGAAAATGTATTAATATCTCACTGCAGCAGGTGTCGGTCACAAAATGTAACATGGTAGCTCTTCTGATTGGCTAATATTCTAGTATATATTTCAATCATCTAATGTGTAAATATTTTTATCTTCTATTGAGTTTTGTAAAAACTCTTGGTGACTTTCCAATAGCAGTGGAAGTGCTCATACAACACAGGCCTCACAAATTCTAAGCATTTTTTTTTTTTTTTTTTACTTCTACATTTTGATTTTAACTGCTTAGGTTTATTTACCAATGTTAAAATTGTCAGGCATTGACCAGGCAACTTCACAATTTAGGCCTAAATAGCAGAGTTGAATTTTTTTGGGGTATTTTAGCCTAAAATGTTTAATTCTCCAGTATATTTAAAGTTCAATCTTTAATACTAATCCATTGTATTCTGATATGTTATTTGTTCCGTAAACGACTCTTTAACATTTGTTCTTTTAGCAGCTTGTACAATGAAGAGAGGAATTTACTTCGGATCAGAGAGCGAGAGAGAAGAAATCAGGGAGTTCTTCAAGAGAAAGAGCCTTTACCTGACCAAGCCCCACTATTTCCAGAACCTTACAAGGTATGTCTTTGTTACATACTATTGTTGAATACGCATTTTGGGTGTAATATTTGTTTAAACGGTTTGTATTTATTTTTTTATGAAGTATGCCTAGGCATTCCTTTATGTAAAAAATGACGATCTACAAAAACATATTGGCAGGCCACGGAAAGCCGTTAGACTCCCAGATAAACACACCACATAAAAATGCAGCAAGTTACATAAGATGCATTAGCCCAGAAAAAAATCCAGTGTCACAAATTAAACAATAGGGGTCAATCTTTACCTGTGGGCAGAGAAGGCCAACGTTTCCACATATCTGCATTTCAGCTCAGGATTTGGTGGCTCAATCAGATTTCAGAGTGCTCGGTAGGACTTATGCCTGTAGCTCAGTGGTGTAGTCATTAGCACTAAAGCCGAGGGCCTAGAAAAAAAATCCTCCAGGCTTGCTGGAGTGTCTAGGTAATGTTGTTTTCCCGAATATATAGTGGATCAATTGAAATGTGCAGCGATCCATAAAAATCTCAGACAGTGTAACAACCCAATCCTAAATCACAGGTCTAGTGAAGCAGTTAGTGGAGCAGGAATAAAAACCACAAAATGCAGGTGCATAAGGCACATGTAATGTATAGGATCACCTAAAATGAAATGATGCTAGTCCCTATTGGAGACCTTTCAGCTGCAAAGTCTCTAAGGCAAGAGTAGGCAACCGTCTGCAGTCCAGATGTGGTCATCATGAGAGATGTAATCTACAACATCTGGAGTGCTGAAGTTGCCTACCCCTGCTCTAAGGGGTAAATCTAATATTTTTCTTTTTCTGAAGGGCCTTATCCCTATCACCATAACTAACAAATTGTTCTGGGACAGGCTGGCTTGTTTTCATTTGTCCTAATAGCTGACTTATGGCTATTCAGGTGATCCCTCGTGCACATTGTTTCACCCACATTGATGAAACTACAATATCATTTAAAGGGACACTGTAGGCACCCAGACCACTTCAGCCCATAGAAGTGGTCTGAGTGCAAACTCCCTTAACCCTGAGCTTGTAATTATTCCAGTTTTTATAAACTGGAATAATAACCTACTAGGTTTACCTACTCTTCTTGTGGCTGTCTACCAGACAGTCAGTGGAGGGACTTTCGGGTGCTTAGATTACTTTTTTAGTAGTCTAAACAACGCTGGACGTCCTCGCGCTATGCATGAGGACTTCAATGTAGCAGGAATCCCCATAGGAAAGCATTGAATAATGCTTTTTATATGGGGAGATCCTAATGCAAGTGCAGCCATTGCTGTGCATGCGCATTAGGTCTCCTCACCCGCGGGACGATGTCCCTCTGCGCTGGACCCAGGTAAGTGACAGAAGGCGTTAATAACCCTTTCTGCACCACCGGGGTGTGTCTTGACAGAAGGGGAAGCTATAGTGCCAGGAAAACAAATTAGATTTCCTGGCACTATAGTTTCCCTTTAAGCAAATCAATGACAAAGTTAAAATTGCAAATCTGATCATTTCTAATCTGTAAGGTCTTCCAGATCTAGGGTGTCTAAATGCTGCACCCCAAATAACATTGCTACATGAACCACAGCGAAGACTGTGAATGTCCCATATTTTGGAGTCTAACAGGCATTAAGTAACTGTCCTGGATGAACCAATATCCGCTTTGACCTTGCACATGATCACAGCAGGGGGAAGTGCAGTTAAGCTGTATGAAAACTCAACCCCTCAATGTTCCTACAGGTGACAGATCTGTGTAAGAGACCTGTGTTTGCTGTTTTTGTGTGAAGACACCCAAGTTCAGCGCTTCACCGCTTTCAGTTTCTATCCACATTATGTTCACCTTCACAAAAAATATAAACAAATACAATTTATTATAGTTTTAATACGCTACCAAGAGCATTAAATTATGTGCTATGGATCCAGGGATATTTATTTCTGTGGAGGTGGACTTCATGTCTGTATCATACATATCTGGATTCCTGGTCCACTGCTTAATTTTTTTTGTTCTTACCAAATTGGACATGTGGGTGGTGGTGGTCTTGATATAGACTTGTCCACTATTCTTTTATTTATTTATTTTCTTGTCCCTTTACTCCTGTTATATTGAGTCACTTTATTTCTTGTATACTAGTTCAAAAGTATCAAAAGATAAGTGGATAATTTTTACCCCATAGGGTTCAATATAACATTTTTGTTTGTCAAAACAGTTACCCTTCTTTAAATGTGCCTTTTTAGCAAAGTTAAATTCATGTTGAAGTGTATTTTTAATACCTTAACTGTTGATCTAACTGGTCTTTCCACACACATTTACATTTTTGTATATTATTATTTTATTATTATTTATATAGCACCATCACATTCCATAGCGCTGTACAATGGGTGAACTAACAGACATGTAATTGTAACCAGACAACTGGACGTACAGGAACAGGTGGAGGGCCCTGCTCAATGAGCTTACATTCTAGAGGGAGTGGGGTATAGTGACACAAAGGGTAAAAGTAGGGGTACAAAGTAGGTTGTTAGAAAAATATTAATTGAGGGCTTAGTAGGTCATTTTTGACAGTTTCAAGAGAGGAGTCATGGGGGCTGGGGGATAAAAATCTGCTAACAGTTTAATTGATATGCTTTCTTGAAGTGAGTTTTCAATTTTTTTTTTTTTTGAATGAGTGGAGACTGGGTGACAGTCTTACGGAGAAGGGGAGAATGGTGCAGCCCTGGGGAAATCTTGGAGGCGAGCATTAGAGATGGGAGAAAGGACAGAGGATATACGTAGGTCTTCGGCAGAGCGTAGGGGCCTCAATGGGACATACTTGTGTATTAGGGAGGATAGGTAGGTTGGAGCAGCATTAGCATAAGCAAGCACCAGAATTTTAAATTGAGCCCTGTATCTAACTGGAAGCCAATGCAGGGACTGACAGAGCGGGGAGGTGCGGGCGGACAGGAAGATGAGCCTCACCGCCGCATTAATTATAGATTGCAGTGGTGCAATCTGGGAACACGTAAGACCACTGAGAAGGGTATTGCAGTAGTCAAAGCGAGCGAGAACAAGAGCAGGGACCAGCACCGTAGCCGCCTCCGGGGTTAAATAGGGACGGTAGCGCGCTATGTTTTTGAGATGGAAGTGACCGGATTTGGCGATTGAAAATGAGGGGTGAAGGAGGTTGGAGTCAAAAAGAACACCCAGGCAGCGAGCCTTTGAGGTAGAGGTGATGGTAGCGCCATTGACTTGGAGGGAGACAGACACGTGAGTAGTAACACTTGATGGAGGAAAGACCAGAAGTTCTGTTTTGTACAGGTTGAGTTTAAGGAAGTGAGCAGCCATCCATTTGGAAATCGAAGCGAGGCAGTTAGAGACACGAGTCAAGATGGGCAGAGAGAGATCAGGAGAGGACAGGTAGATTTGCGTGTCATCCGCATAGAAATGATAACGAAAGCCAAAGGAGCTGATGAGTTTAGGCAGAGTCAGAGAAAGAAACACTGAAAGAGCGCTGGGAGAGGTAGGAGTAGCACCACTATCTTGTAAAACATTACTATAACCTATGCTAACTTTGACAATATCGACTGCCATAATCACAGATAATTTATCTAGATCTTACCAGGCTCTTGAAACAAGGGGAATCTCAAATGTTAAGTGACTTTTAGGAAGAACTGACTAGGCAGCTATAAATGTCAAAGTGCAATATCCTGTTGCTTCTTGTTTTGTGATTTTGTTTATTAACCTCTTGTATACATGTGTAGCATGACTATTTTTACTCTTCACGACCCTGTTTGTGCCTGGGCTTCTTTTGCAAATGTTGTGGCTATCTGTAATATATTCATATACCTGGATTAAAATATTGAGAACACTAATGGAATCAAGGACACACTGATGCCCTATATATGAGAGTTCACGTGTATCAACGATTGGGAAACGGAATTGTTTAAACATTGCAGAACATTGTTACTCTTCTCTGCTGCTTTTTTTTTTTTTTTTCATCTTTTTTTTTTTTTTTTTGTGTAAACCGTTTTTATTTCTTCTTTTGCCCACTTCTAGACAAGCAAGGGAGATGAGCTGTCCAATCGTATACAGAGTATGCTTGGTAACTATGAGGAGGTTAAGGAACTGATTGGTGCAAATCGCAATGAGAGTTTCATTGGCATACCTAAAAGTGTAGTGCCTAGTGCCTTACAGAGTAAGTCTGACAAGCCAAACGAGGTATCTCGGCACTCATTCCACAGTGGTACACATCGACCTATTGGTACGTCAAATATCTCTTCTGGCCATCGGCATAGACCTCATGCAGAGACTGCGCTGACTGCTGGTCATCTTGCAAAAAGCCACACTTCAGCACAAGGGCAAGTGGAGGATCGCCGCACTCGCGAGCAACAAACTGGAAGCAAACCCATGGATAAAAGTGGTAGGAGAGCCCGAGAATGCTCTGCTGAACAGTTATCCCCTTCCTCCATATCTGCCCTATCCCCTCTTCTTTCCTCCTTGTCCCCTCCAGGCGAGCCTTTGTCACCTTTACATTCCAGCCATGAAATGGATTCAAAGCCGCAGGACGGCCAAAGCCACGAGGAAACATACAGTCATGTAAATAAATCCCCATACCTGTATGATGTAGGAAGAAAGGATGGTGGTTCTTCTGTTACTAACTTGTTGCCTTCCACTCAAACCTTCCCGACATCATTGACTTCAAAAAATAATGTAATGCCTCAGAAGCCCACTGCTTATGTGCGTCCAATGGATGGACTAGATCAGGCCCCTAATCATTCTCCAGATCTGAAAACACTGCAAGAAGGTTATGACGGAGAACCTTATGTAACATATGCAGACCTTAAAGTGAAAGAGAAACTCTCAAGATCAGAAATTCCTTCTGGACAATTTGAGGTAAGGGTATTTTCTCTTCATAAAAAGAAAACAAAATCAATTTTCTCTGTATTTGTGTTCTTAATTTTATCATTTTGAATTTGCAAATGAGTGTAGTTAATAGTTACTAGCAGTGTTCTCATCCCCTATTCATGGAGTTTCTGGTGTCGAGAAAATTACCACTGTTGAACAAACAATTTGAGGCTAACCTTTGCTGCAGTTTAAAGAACAAAATGTGCATTCCTTACCCTATAGTGTTAATACCACCTTTTGTGTGGTTTGCCCCACTTTCATAAGAAAACTTGCCTTATTTGCAGTGCTGTGCTTTTCTGATGGAACTGGGCCCGCCCTCTATCTGCCTCCAAGGCTGACATGAACAGAATTCGCAATCTCAGCCAATCCAATGCTTTCCCATTGGAAAAGCATTGAGTTAGTTGAGATCATCGAGGAGGCGGGGTAGGGCCGAACGTCAGCCGGGCCAATCAGCATCTCCTCAATGAGATGCATTGAATTAATTAATCTCAATGGGCAAAGATCAGCGTCTCCATGCAGAGCATGGAGCCTCTAAACGCATTGCTGCAGCACTGGCCCAGGAAGCACCTCTAGTAGCCATCTGAGGAGTTGCCACTAGAGGTGTTCCTAGGCTGTAATATAAACACTGCCTTTTCCTAAAAAAGGCAGTGTTTACAGCAAAAAGCCTGCAGGGATTGGCAATACTCACCAGAACAACTACATTATGCTGCACTTGTTCTGGTGACTATAGTGTCCCTTTATAAATGTAGTATACATCCTCCTCCTTCCTATGGGGGATTTGCTAACTATCATGGTGATGTTATTGAGGTCTGTGTATGTACATTATCTCTGTGGTGTATTGGAAAGTGCTTATCCAACATCCATATTTTGCTTTATGCACAGCGTGAGTACATCCAGTGTCTCTTCACGGAGTTAAAAGCACCTCTAGTGGTTGTATGAGAAACTGCCACTAGAGGCAGTCTTAACCCTCCAATGTAAACAGAGTTTACCTCCGTGAAATGACGCTGGACATCCTCACGCTGTGCATAAAGCAAAATGTAGATGTTTTAAGAGACAGGGACAGTTCACCTAGACCACTTAAATTAGATGAAGTGGTTTGGGTGCCTATAGTGTACCTTTCAAAGGTTCAAATCTATTGAAGTTATTACTACAATTTACAAAGCAAATTTTCTGTATATGAGTGTTTTTGTTTTTTTTTTAATTACAAATATCTGTTAAGAACATGAATTTCTATGAACATGAATATAAAAAAAATATATATCTCCTTTTTGACAATTGTTTTGCTTAAATATGTCAACATTCTTTCTCCAAACCTGTCCACTCCTGTAGAAACTGACTGGACTGTTCAAGGAAAATGTTTTTAGAATTTCTAGCTAATTTTGGAATTCACAGTTTAACAGGTGTTTACGTATTTGTTTTTAATGATTTTGTGTGAGTTACCGTAATAGATCATTCACTAGCTTGTTTTCTTCTGATTGTTACTATAGACAATATTTTCTGTCTTATGTGTTTTTAAAATATATTTTCCAACATTGGCAAGTATGAAATGTCTGGAACAGGAGGAGGGCAGTAGAAAGATTATGGAGGGGTTGTTAATAATGTCACCTCTCGAGGTGTCTACATGTTGGGTTAATGGGTGACCAACCAGACAAGAAAGGCACATGACTAGCATGTATTTATTATATTTTGACGCAATTCCCATGATTGAGCCCTCACCAAATCAAATACAGGAACATTAATTGTGAGTTGTTTTTTCTCTTTGGTACTTTTAATTTATTTTGTATATTATGCCTTAAAAAGGAGTGGGACAACTATAGGCCCAAAAGGACCCTTTATTGAAGCAAATATTTGAAAAGCTTAGTGTCTCTTTTTAGTGAAAAATGTATTTTCTGTATACTCATGTTTCCCACTCAGTTTTGTTAAAGTGCTTTGAAGTTCCTCCGAATATTCTTTTACACTCCAGAGAGATTTCTGGAAATATACACATTGAAAATTTTTTGAGCTCTGTAGTTTGATTCTAGTTTCAGCGGAAAACGTTGGGCATTAAGGAGCTAATGGTGAATCGGTCTGTTTTAGCAGAGATTTTATTAGGTGGTTTTAAAATGTGTTGAAGGAAATTGCCATTTCTGTTATTGTCTATGTTCCCGAAGAAATAAAATCCGTTTATAGAGTGAGAACATATTGTTTTCAGGGTGTTGTTTTTTTGTAGACTTTCCTAAATTAAGTGCCAGACAGAGTAGAATAAAATATACTGTTCTCAGCAGCATTTTTCTATTTTGTAGATATTTTAAAGTGGATTATATGAAAAAAATACTAAGTGTCAACTAGCCATATTAAACACATAACAAGCCTGTCAAACAAAACAACCTCTCTCATACATTAATTCGTCTCCACCCAGTCACACTTAAAATTATTTAAAATGTCCAGCGTGAGGTATAGGTACTTTTAAAGTGCAAAGTATAATGTGCAGAAAACATTTCAGTTTGATTACTTTGACCTTAAAATGGAAATTCACTTTGAATTCACCTTGCATTCTCACTGTAGTTGCAGGGATAGGCAACCTTTGGCCCTCCAGTTGTTTTGGACTACATCTCCCATAATGCTGGCAAGGTATCATGGGAGATGTAGTCCTCAACATCTAAAGTGACGAAGGTTGCCTACCCTTGCGTGTAGCGAATACTTACACTTTTTTAAAATCCATGTGAAATTTTTTTTTTCTGGTTTTGTTTTCTTAGCACAAGGGTTGACAGCATATTGTATAACATAATGCTAGACCTGTGTATTTGAGCCGAGATAATTAATTCTATATAATAAACACCACAGGAAAAACATTTGCAATATTTTTTGTTTAGTTTTTTTATCTATTTTTTCTGGGCTTTTTTTTTTTTAAAATCCCAATTCTGAGAACAAACCTCTTAAAGGGTTATTCTTACCTGAACACATATAAAAAAACAACAAAAAAAAACTGTTCACTTTTTATACATAGCCCCAAATGTATTTGTACCCTTGAAGAATTAGGTAAAACATTTGGACAAAACTATGATGTGCTTTTCCCCTGCAAAACTCTGCTGCATTGTTGGTGCTTATTACAAATTACAGTTAAATGATGTTCTTTCACTGTAAATCTAAATTTCTTGATTGCATAGGACATGCAAAGTATGCGACTTTCTGCTGTTAGGCTTTCTAAAGGACTCGGCATAGCGGTTTGGATTAGGAAATCTACGAACAAGCTTCCAGCCCAAACTGAGAGGCACTCCCTCTAATTATAGCCCATTATATCAGAATTTCTAACACCATATGTCACAGGTAATAAAACAACCACCTTATAAGGGCTGTAAGTGTTGGCTTTGCAGCATGTGTTCCAGTTACAGAATAGGATACTTACGTGGCATTAGATGTTATTAGCTTGAACTATATTGTTGAGAGTACATAATATGTAATGTAAGACCTCAATTCTTCTGCCTGTAAAATAATCACACTACTTCCTTTTGTCAATGCAGAAGTAATGCTTCATCCAGTATTTTTTTTCATGGATGTTTACTAGGCTATGAATTCTAATCAACTGACAGCATATTTTAGGCCTAGATATAACATTATGGAAAATGGAGCTATTTAACGATTTTACCACTTTTTGTGTGTGTGTGTGTGTGTGTGTGTGTGTAAAATCCACAGTTTAATGCAGTGTTTTTGCTTTCATGAATTTGTTGCAATAACCATTTTGCACACATATTCCAGTTCTATAAATATTCATTCTACCTGTGAATGGATTTTTTTTTTCTGCGTGCCATCCAAAACTAGGCTGTTGTTTTTTCCCCATTTTTTTTTTTTATTAACTCCTTAAAGGGAGTGTAAGTTTTAATTTTATACTTTTTGCTTTGAATGCATGTTGAAAGTTGCCACAATTTATTGGCAGCATCTAAAATAGCCACCACGCTTTGTAACTCCCATTAATTTCAGGCAGCCCTAGGCCATGTTCCATTCATGTCCTCCCATGAACCCATAGACTACAATCCCCTAACCAATTACTCTTCACTACACTGAAAGTTAGCTATTACACTACACTATCTTTATAACCGTTATGCTAATCCTCTCTTAATAAGTCTTGTGATCTAAAAGATACATAATGGCAAAGCATATATTATATGGAGGGGAATGATACTGGGTTCTAGAAACATTTTGAAAACACTCAAGCATTGGTCTTGTGTTATGTCTCCAAAACCTCTCACTGGCATTATTTTTCAGAATACACAATTTTGTCACTCTGTATCCTCTGTGTATGTATGTGAGACATACATTACTCAAATAATTAGATTAAAATGTTTGAGACACATTCATAAACCTATACTGAAGGTTAATGGATCTATAAAAGCATCCAGAAATGAGAAATTCCATTATGTATCTTTGTTGTGTATCCTTTATTGTATCAAATTTTAGATTAGGGTAAGTGTTAAATGGAAACTCTGAAGCCACTGCTTAATGTGTAAATAATATTTTCTCTCTATTTTTCAGAGAGATTTAAAAAAAAAAAAAAAGAAATGGCTTAGCGGAGCTAAATTCAATAGGCAGGCAATTGCTTAAGCATCTGCCCATTAAGCTGCATTGGGAAATCTGTGATTGGACAGCCACAGAAAGTCTGGGTGGGGTTAGAAAAGGAGGGCTCACAAAGGTTCAAAAACCAAATCTGCATCTTGTGTAAGCTGTTTTAGATATACCCCAGTGGGAAAAAATCTATATGCATGTATGTTTTCATTGGAGTATATCTACTAAACCAAGCATGTCAAACTCGCGACCCACAAGGACCATCTTTGAGAGCCGTGAGTACATGCTCAGTGTTATAGCAGAGTAGGCACCTGCTTTCCCCATATTGCAGGTGCCTACTCTGCTAACATTTACCCGGCCGGGGGGGAGGACTGCGCGGGAACTCAGCCTTCCAGCTCTTCACTGCTCCCTCGCGCGCGCCGACTGAAGTGAAGCCGGGCGCCGAAATGTGACTTCATATTCCGGCACCCGGCATCACTAAACCACGCGCAGGAGCAGTAAGGAGCTGGAAGGACCCCAGGGAGATGCCGCCCATCGGCTGCATAAGGTAGGGAGCAATAAAGAAAAGTATGTGTGTGTCAGTGTGTGTGTGTCTGTCAGCGAGTATGTACGTGTGTCTGTCAGTCTTTCAACAAGCATGTCTGTGTCTGTCAGTGAGTGTGTCTGTGTGTCTTTCAGCAAGTATGTGTGTGTCTGTGTGTGTGTGGCCCACATAAACTTAAACCTTGTTTATCTGGCCCGTGCCACACTTTGAGTTTGCCATGCTTGTACTAAACAGTTTTTTTAAAAATGTTTATTTATGTACATTTTTATCTTGGCAATGGAGTGTTTCTAAGATGGTATAGAGGTTAATGTAGTGGTTCCCAAACCAGTACCCATGCCCCAGCCACATTCCAGGTCTTGTCAGAATCTCCATTGGAATAGAAAATGGAAATATATCAGTCATAGGCTGTTGCGGTGTCACTAGGACTTCTATTGGAACTAGTGCATTAATCGTTATTTTTGGCGTACTCTAATAGTTGTTTTATGTTAGTGTAGTGTATGGGGTTAATGTTTAGTGGTCGTATAGTGTATGGGTTGAATGAGAAGACCTTGGTGCAAGTTTAGCACAGCTACATGCCTACTTGCATATCCCAGTGTTACCGGATATTAGTTACAGTACTGGGAGGGAGGCCATTAAAATGTGGACCATAAAATGGAAGGATGCACAGAAGTAATTAATGCATAATTACCCAAACATTACAGGGAATAATTGCCTGGCATAAGAGGCTCTTTAACCCGTTCGCGCCGTTACGGCGTGCTATGCCGTCCCGGCGTTAATGGGCTTAAACGCCTTCACGGCGGCATAGCACGCCGCAGCGTTTTAGCCCTCCCACAGGTCCCTGATCCCTCCCAAACTGCAGATCACTGTTGGGGGACCTGCCTGGCAACCCAGGCAGGTCCCCTGTGGCCAATCCGTGGTGATCTGCAGTTTGTGATCGCAGTGACAGCCAGTCACTGCGATCACTGTTACAATGTGTCAGCCAATGATTTTAAATCACTGGCTGACACATTGTCTCTGCCCCTCTCCTCACCTCACTTCGATCTGAGAGAGAGAGGCAGAGAGATCGTTCCTGTAGAGCCCTGTGGAGAGAAAATTGTCAAAAAAAGAGAGAAAAAGTTAAAAAAAAATTACAAATTTTTAACCCTTCCAGTGCTGATCACAGCATTTAACACTGTGATCAGCCTGTTTAGGGATTTTAGTACATTTGTACTATTATTAATTATTTTTTTGACTTTTTTTTTTTACCCTTTGTCAGCCGCAGCATCCCAAATCTCCCTTAACCCTTTCCCTCCCTTTGCCGTGATCACTGTACTGTACAGTATCGCTACTGTACAGTATTTTACCAGTGATCACTGTGATCAGAGGGCTCTCTGATCAGGCTGACTTTTTTGGGGGGGGTTATTTTTATTAAAAAAACAAAAAATAAAATAAAAATTAACCCTTTCTGTACTGGTCGCAGCAGCCTAAACTGCGATCAGTACATTTATTTTATTTTTTGTGGGTTTCTGAGGGTGGGTAGTAGGGTGTTAGGCAGGTAGGAATTTAGTAATTTCCCCCTTAGATTTTTTTTATTAATTATTGAGTAGCCCCCCCTAGAATGGCACGTCGCTACTCGGCTGAGGAGGCGTACGCCATTCTGGCAGGCAGTGATAGTGACACTCTGCAAGATAGTGACACTATCACTGCCTCTGACATTGAGGCTATGACTGACTCCTCTAGTGATGGTGCCCCACCACCACCACCAAGAGGACGCTCAGCAAGCCCAATGCCAGATGGAGACTGGGTGCCCCCAAACCTGACGGCCCCAGATATTCCCCCATTTACGGCGACCCCTGGCATCACGGTTATGGTGGATGCTTGGGAGCCCCTAAAATATTTTGATTTGTTTATGTCAGAGGACGTATTTCAGTTATTGGTTGAGCAAACCAATTTATTTGCCAACCAATATCTGACTGCGAATCCGGGGTCACATTACAATCGGCGTAATATGTGGCACCCCACGGATCTCGCAGAAATGCGCAAATTTTGGGCCCTAACTCTAGTTATGGGCATTGTCAAAAAGCCGAGTATCAGGTCCTACTGGTACAACCACCCCATCCTGGCGACCCCTCTTTTCCCTGGGGTTATGAAGAGGGATCGCTATGAGCAGCTACTGCGTTTCCTCCACTTTAACGACAACACACTGTGCCCCCCAAGAAACAACCCATCGTTTGACAGGCTGTACAAAATTCGGCCCCTAATTGAACTCCTGTCAGACAAATTCTCCCAAAATTATGTCCCCGAAGAAAATATTTGTATAGATGAGTCCTTAATGAAATTTAAGGGCAGATTGCTTTTTAAACCGTATATCCCTTCTAAACGGTCCCGATACGGTGTAAAATTTTATAAATTGTGTGAATCAAAATCTGGATATACATGGGCGTTTCGTATTTATCAGGGGAAGGATAGCCATCTTGACCCACCAGGATGCCCTGATTCTGTGGGTACATGTGGCAAGATAGTATGGGACCTAATCCTTCCCTTGTTAAATAAGGGATACAGGCTATGGGTCGACAACTATTACACAAGCATAGAGTTATTTAAAACTCTATTTTGCTTTGAGACCGTAGCCTGTGGCACAGTGCGTAAGAATCGTAGAGGTTTCCCCCAAACCCTGGCAAGAGGTAGACGCAGTAGAGGCTCCCTTTCAGCGCTCCGCCAGGATGAGTTGCTTGCCCTTCGCTTCACCGATAGGAAAGATGTGTACATGTTGTCTACAATGCACGACGAAACTTCAGTGCCAGTGTCTGTGAGAGGTGGAACTGAGCAGCTGGAGAAGCCGAAGTGCATTGTAGATTACAGCAAGTTTATGGGGGGAGTAGACTTGGCTGATCAGTGCATACAGCCCTATCTGGTGAACCGGAAGAGTAGGACCTGGTACAAGAAAATTGCGATCTACATAACCCAGATTGCAATTTTCAATGCCTATGTGCTTTATAAAAAGGAAGCCATAGGTAGACCATGCCCATTTCTAGAGTTTATGGTCCAAATTGTGTCTCAAATTATATTTGCCCAGACCCCAAATCCTAACCCTCCTTTGGAATCAGAAGATGTCCAACGACTTTTCAGCAAACATTTCCCTTCCCGAATCCCCCCCACACCCTGTAAAAGGTCACCCCAACGAAAATGCCGTGTTTGCTGGAAAAGAGGAGTCCGAAAGGACTTCAGTTATTATTGTCCCTCCTGTCCATCCCTACCCGCCCTCTGCATAACAGACTGTTTCAAAGTCTACCATACAGAGCTGAACTACTAAATCACTCTGTATGGTACTTTGGCAGTTTGTTTGCTTGATTTCCCTGGATTCCCTGACCTCGGCTTGTCCTGACTATGCTTCGTTAGCTGCCTGTACCGACCCATTGGCTTGTTTTACCGACTACTCTGATTTCTGGATTCCCCTGACCTTGGCCTGTCCCTGTTTATGCTAGCCATTCTAAAGTGGCTACACCAAACAACTCAAAATACTATATTTGTAGTACTTGAAATGTGCGTTCACAAAAAAGCAAAAAAACTAATCACAGGGTTAATGCTACAGTATCTGAGTCAAAGATCTATCTGCCTCTCTCTGCCTTCAGATCAAAGTGTATGTGGGGGTACTGTACTATTCCTGTGATATACTAAAAACCTGGAAACATTGTACATGTAGGTATCGTTATATTCAGAAGACAGTGTTAAATCAAAATACTGAGGTTTTAGTGCACTAACTAATACCAGGATGATGACATTCCTAGGGAAAATGCAATTTATGTGATTAAAAAGACAAAAATAAAAGTAGAAATTGCTGCATTGGCCTATCATTTCTGTTAAAATGGCTAGACCAAACATCTCAAGGTCTGCCATTTGTTGTACTCTGGGTTGCCTACTTTTGAAAATGGTATGCCATAACGGTGGAAATGTATTTACCCAGGCTGCCATGCTCTCTAAATAGCCACATAGGCCCAGCAAATCACTTTGTCAAACTTACAAGCTAAAAGGGCATCTAATATATTTTGCCCTGTACTTATCGGAAAGAATCTGAAATAATGATACGTGGGGGTACCGTTATATTCAGAAGATAGTGTTAAATCAAAATACTGAGGTTTTAGTGCACTAACTAATACCAGGATGATGACATTTCTAGTGAAAATGCAATTTATGTGATTAAAAAGACAAAAATAAAAGTAGATATTGCTACATGGGCCTATCATTTCTGTTAAAATGGCTAGACCAAACATCTCAAGGTCTGCCATTTGTTGTACTCTGGGTTGCCTACTTTTGAAAATGGTATGCCATAACGGTGGAAATGTTATTACCCAGGCTGCCATGCTCTCTAAATAGCCACATCAAATCACTTTGTCAAATATCCAACTTTGAAATGGACATCTAATTTATTTGTCCCTGTGACTTCCCCCCCAAAAAACAGAAAATCCGGTACATGGGGGTACTGTTACATTCAGGAGACAATGTTAAAAGAAAATAGTGAGGCTTTGTTCCAATAACTCATACCAGGAATAAGAAATGTCCTGTGAAAAGTGAGTTCATGTGTGGAAAAAAGCACAAATAAAACTATTACCGCTATGTGGGGCCTTCATTTCTGATAAAGTGGTTCGACCAAACATCATAAAATGCACCATTTGAAATACTCTGGGTTGCCTACTTTTGAAAATGGTATGCCATAATAGTGGAAATGTTATTACCCAGGCTGCCATGCTCTCTCAAAGGCAAGATAGGCCCAGAAAATCGCTTTGCCAATTTTCAATGTGTAAAACCAAAAATGGACAAGTGTATATTTGACCCTGTAACTTTCCAAAACCCCATAAAACCTATACATGGGGGGTACCATGGCGCTCGTGAGACATCACTGAACAGAAATAGGAGTGTTTCAGGGCAGTAAACTACATACTGACGTTAATATTATCAGTAAAAGTACAGTTTTTATGTGAAAAACGCAAAAAAAAAAGGAACACTAACTTTGGCTAGCATTTGTGCCCAAATGGCTACTACAAAAGACTGTCCATACCCAATTTTGAATACCCTGGGATGTCTACTTTTTCAAATGGTATGCCATTAAGGGGTAATTTTCATTTCTTGGCTGCCATACGGCCTCAAAGGCAGCCTAGACACAGCAAACTCATCTGACAAATTCCATTGTGAAAAAGCATAAATGGATAAGCCGTATATATGACCCTGTAACTTTAAAAAAAAAACATACAACCTATACATGGGGGGTACCTTGGCGCTCGTGAGACATCACTGAACAGAACTGAGAGTGTTTCGGGGCAGTAAACTACATACTGACGTTAATATTATCAGTAAAAGTACAGTTTTTATGTGAAAAACGCAAAAAAAAAAAACGGAACACTAACTTTGGCTAGCATTTGTGCCCAAATGGCTACTACAAAAGACTGTCCATACCCAATTTTGAATACCCTGGGATGTCTACTTTTTCAAATGGTATGCCATTAAGGGGTAATTTTCATTTCTTGGCTGCCATACGGCCTCAAAGGCAGCCTAGACACAGCAAACTAATCTGACAAATTCCATTGTGAAAAAGCATAAATGGATAAGCCGTATATATGACCCTGTAACTTAAAAAAAAAACATAAAACCTATACATGGGGGGTACCATGGCGCTCGTGAGACATCCCTGAAAAGAACTAGGAGTGTTTCAGGGCAGTAAACTATATACTGACAATAATATTCTCAGTAAAAGTACAGTTTTTATTTGAAAAATGAAAAAAAAAAAAAAAATAACACTAACTTTGGCTAGCGTTTATGCCCAAGTGGCTACTCCAAAAGACTGGGCATACCCCATTTTGAATACCCTGGGATGTCTACTTTTTCAAATGGTATGCCATGATGGGGTAACTTACATTTCTTGGCTGCCATACGGTCTCAAAGGCAACCTAGGCCCAGCAAACCAATCTGTGAAACTTCTATGTAAAAAATAAATAAATAGACAAGACATATATTTGACCCTGTAACTTTCCAAAACACCATAAAACCTATACATGGGGGTTACTGTTTTACTCATGAGACATTTCTGAATACAAATATGTATGTTTTATTGCAGTAAAACCAAACAGTATTGTGACATTAACAGTTAAATTGACATGCAGAAATTGAAAAATATCAAAATTTCTTAATTTTTCAAACTTTTTTAGATTTTATTCATATAAAGTGGAGTTCTATATATGAATGTTTGATATGGAATGAAAGCCCTGTTTCCCCTGAACAAAACGATATATAATAAGTGTGGGTGCACTTAGTATGAAAGAGGTAAATTATAGTTGAACAGACCGAGCCAAATTCTGTGGTTTGTTTACGTTTTGTTTTGATCACAACTTGTACATTTGGCTCCGTCCTTAAGGGGTTAAAGATTAACAACATTTCCTGCCATCCGTACACTGAAATGGAATGTCATACTTGTTTAGCACTGAACGTTCCGTACGCTCCACTTTTACCAAACATGTAAACTTTGTATATTGATGGAACGGAAAATTTAACAGGCATTGGTCCTGAAGGTGTTCACTGTATAAATTAACTCCTATTTCTGTGTTTGGAAAATAAGTTAAATGAAGTATGTGTAGGTGGCCACACAGTGAAAATAATACAAGGAGAGTCAGGAATTTTACACTCTGAAAAGAACTATGTGAAGGATGCCTATGCTTCTGTGTTGCACACATGCCACGTAGATCTCATGCAGCCGTCACTGTGCCTGATGGATCTGCTCTCGATCAGTCTTGTTGCTTTCTGTCCAGTGACATGTTTTCACCTTATTACCTCTGCCACCCATGTCTGTAATGACATCAAGCTAAAGAGATTTCCTCTTCCACATAGCTCTCGGCTAATTAAATTTCCAGGGCCTGTGTGTCACCTGCAGCTGCTTTTTCTTTGTTGGCGTTTCTCTCTTGGCAACAGTGCCAGAGTGAGCTTGGTTATTTGAATAAAACAACCGCTTTTGCTGCAGAAAAGAGTAATCCACACTGGGATAGCTATGCAGTGACTCACGTGGACTTTCTCTGTGCAGGCACAGTCCTTTATTGCCCTTTTTATTATTAATTATTAACGCCAGCAAATGCCATAGCGCTGTACAATGGGCTTTAGCTTTTAGCCATGTGACTATTACTGCAAGCTGGATCACGTCGACATTGAGCCTCGCTTTTTGTTCTGTATCAGAGCTGCGGTCTACTAAGCCTTTTTGTTGAATTTTCACTTACCCATTTGTACCCTGTTCCCATCGTGCAAAAAAAAAAGAAAGGCAGAGGGCTTTTTGTTGGGCAAGCAACATTAGGTCAAAAGGTACAAAGCAACCGTTTAATGCAGGTTGTGACAATTATGAAGGAACTGCAAACTTTGGCTTATTTATATTTTACTAGACATGCATTTTTAAATGTCTTAAGTTGCATATATAGATTTGTACTAGCAAAGCAATCACTGGGAGTTTGCTCTATAAAGAAAACTATTGCTATTGTGCAATAAGTAAAAACATACAAAGATTGCCTGAAATGGTTCATCATTTTATGCTTTCCCAACCTGCAGTTTTGAGGCTGATTCTCCCAATGAGACGAAAAAGGGCTTTATTTGGGACTCTGAGCCTTGTAATTTAATAAATATATTGCTTGCTGAACATTTAAAAAAAAAATAAAAAAAAAATTCACATTTTGTATAAACATAAAAAAAATCACTTCAAGCAAGTACTTTTAGGTGTTGGTGTTACTTTATAAATGCGCTGATTGCTTTGCACTGTTGCCAGGAGCTGGATCCTTCCTTGACAATGCCGATTTGACAAAACATTGGGATACTTTTTTGTTTGGGTATGCTTTTTTTTCCTTCATTGTTTTGAGTATTATTTTTTATTTTTTTTGAGTATTGTTTGAGATTGACAGCCCTGGGAGGCATCCCTGCATGCAGACAATAGATATTAAAAATATTAGAGTGTAATGCCTCATAACCACTTTAACTAGATTATTGTTATGCTGCTTAGAGTGCCCTTTTAAAGAAAGAAGTTCTCGTTTTATATTTTGGCTGTACCAGGACAGTTTTGCATATGATAAGAAATATAAAATAATAATAATAAAAAATTTTTTTAGAGGTGATAATGCCCCTTAAGTGATCCCTTTTCTCACAATAAAGGCAGACTTCAGCCATCAGTCACAGTTCACCGCAGGGGAAGTCAATTAACATTCTAATAGAACTACTGAGAAGAGAAGCTTTAATTTGTAATGGCCAACACATGTATACAATATTAACTTGGCTATACAAGGAAAAGTATTTTCTTTAGTCACATGATTACAATATTGTATAGCAGGGCTTCCCAAACTTTTATGGGCCGAGACCCACTTTTGAAAACTGTAATTTTTCGAGACCCACTTGCTTTTAATGCATATTTTAAAAATAAACACCATGGTAATCCGTTTTAAAGGCATACAATTGGCACACTATGGCGATCGGTTTTATAAGAATAAAAATATCACTCCATGGCAATCCGATTTAGAAGCATAACATTGTCACTTCATGGCTATCCGTTTTAGAGGCATACAATTGGCACACCATGGCAATCGGCTTTAGAGGCATACAATTGGCACACCATGGCAATCCGTTTTAGAGGCATACAATTAACACACCAGGGCAATCGGCTTTAGTGGCATACAATTGGCACACCATGGCAAGCAGCTTTAGAGGCATACGATTGGCACACCATGGCAATCCGTTTTAGAGGCATACAATTGGCACACCATGGCAAGCAGCTTTAGAGGCATACAATTGGCACACCATGGCAAGCAGCTTTAGAGGCATACGATTGGCACACCATGGCAATCTGTTTTAGAGGCATACAATTGGCACACCATGGCAATCCGTTTTAGAGGCATACAATTAACACACCAGGGCAATCGGCTTTAGTGGCATACAATTGGCACACCATGGCAAGCAGCTTTAGAGGCATACGATTGGCACACCATGGCAATCCGTTTTAGAGGCATACAATTGGCACACCATGGCAAGCAGCTTTAGAGGCATACAATTGGCACACCATGGCAATCCGTTTTAGAGGCATACGATTGGCAAACCATGGCAATCCGTTTTAGAGGCATACAATTGGCACACCATGGCAAGCAGCTTTAGAGGCATACGATTGGCACACCATGGCAATCTGTTTTAGAGGCATACAATTGGCACACCATGGCAAGCAGCTTTAGAGGCATACGATTGGCAAACCATGGCAATCCGTTTTAGAGGCATACAATTGGCACACCATGGCAAGCAGCTTTAGAGGCATACAATTGGCACACCATGGCAAGCAGCTTTAGAGGCATACGATTGGCAAACCATGGCAATCCGTTTTAGAGGCATACAATTGGCACACCATGGCAAGCAGCTTTAGAGGCATACGATTGGCACACCATGGCAATCTGTTTTAGAGCCATACAATTGGCACACCATGGCAAGCAGCTTTAGAGGCATACAATTGGCACACCATGGCAAGCAGCTTTAGAGGCATAAGATTGGCACACCATGGCAATCTGTTTTAGAGGCATACAATTGGCACACCATGGCAAGCAGCTTTAGAGGCATACAATTGGCACACCATGGCAAGCAGCTTTAGAGGCATACAATTGGCACACCATGGCAAGCAGCTTTAGAGGCATACGATTGGCAAACCATGGCAATCTGTTTTAGAGGCATACAATTGGCACACCATGGAAATCCGTTTTAGAGGTATACAATTGACACACCATGGCAATCCGTTTTAGAGGCATACAATTGGCACACCATGGAAATCCGTTTTAGAGGCATACAATTGGCACACCATGGCAATCCGTTTTAGAGGCATACAATTGGCACACCATGGCAATCCGTTAGAGGCATACAACTGGAACATCATGGCATCTTGAAATGTATTAACTTGGCACACCATGGCAATCAACTTTAAATGCATAGAATTGGCATTTCATAGCCGTTTTAGAGGCATACCTTTGGCATATAATAGCAGTTGTAAAGGCAAAAACTTTGCATATCATGACAATCCGTTTTAGAGACATACACCTACTTACTCGCAGAATCAGAAGCGCTGTGTTCCACTCTTTCATCCAGGCACCTCACGTTGAGTATCCCAGTGGTAGAACTAATGTAGAGAGGGCCCTGGTGCAAGTATGTTTTTTTCTGGGAACCCCTCTAGTGCAAGTGCGGCCAAAAGGTGGATCCCCATCTGTCGGAGAACTTCAACAATGCTATGCCAGCTGGGGATCTACCATTTGCCATTGTTGCAGGGTTGTATTTGTGAGCAGTGTTTGAATGTAAGCACGTTTTTGTATAAAGTATTTGTATGTACTGAGGCATTGGAATGTAGTGGTGTACTTGTGTGTAGTGTTTGCGTCTGAATGCAGGAATGCGTTTGTGTGTAGTGTTGGACTTTAAATGCAGGTGTGCTTTTGTGTGTAGTGTTGGTGTTTGTATATAATTTTAATGTTTTAATACAGGGGTGTGTCTGTATGTAATGCTTGCGTTTGATTGCAGTGTGTGTATATTGTGTATATAAAAATACATATACACAATGTGTGTTTGAATGTAAGCATGTTTTTGTATGGAGTATGTGTGTGAATGTTGGTGTTTGAATGCAGGTGTGCATTTGTGTGCAGTGTATACACTTCCAAACACTGAAATACAAATACACACAATGACCCAGTGAGACACACACTGTGACCCCTAGTTTCCCCAT
Source organism: Pelobates fuscus (assembly GCF_036172605.1). Classification (NCBI taxonomy): domain Eukaryota; kingdom Metazoa; phylum Chordata; class Amphibia; order Anura; family Pelobatidae; genus Pelobates; species Pelobates fuscus. Next base: position 224,093,064 of record NC_086322.1, read on the forward strand.
ACACAGCCATTAATGTACACACGTACACACACGGACACACATACACACTCTGACGCAAATGGATACACAGGGACAGGAGGTGAGGGTGACCATGTGAGGAGCGTGTGTGCTGGTGACAGTGTGGGGATGGGTGAGAAAGGGTGACGGTGTGGGGTGGAGCCTGAGAAATGGTAACAGTGTGGGGGTGACAGTGTGAGAAAGGGTTACAGTGTGGGGTGAAGGGCGAGAAGGGGTTACAGTGGGAGGGCAGGCTTTGTCCTACCTTTATTTTTAATTAAATACATTCCCTGGTGGTCCAGTGTCCTCCCTTCATTTTTAATTAAATAAATTCCCTGGTGGGTTAACTCTCCGGTCTGCAGCTCTGCCGGATGCAGAGCTGCAGACCGTGTGATAGAAGTCTCGCGAGCACCCAGAGTGTTGCCATCTCTGCACCCGGTGAAGCTGCAGACCGGAGGTCTGGGCTCATTCTCGAGTAGACTGATGGAGGGGCCCGGCAGCATACAGGGCAAGCTGCTGGCCCCCTGCTGGTGTCGGGCCCGCAATCATGGACTGAGGGCCCCACCAATCAGTCTGCCTGTCTGCCTCTCGAGTCACTGGCGGCCCTGGATGTGTGGGTTAGCGCGACCCACTAGAAATTACCTGGCGACCCACACTTTGTGGAAACCCTGTTGTACAGAATGCTTAAAGAGACACTCTAAGCACTGTAACACTTCATCTCATTGAAGTGGTAATAGTGTCTGGCGTCCCCTAGTGCCGTCCTTCCATTAAAGTTTTAAACCATTTTTGAATGATGCTAAACGAGAGTGCTGCAAGTGCTAATGAGGGAGTCATTTAATTGAGCAGCAGTGGGTGGCTGTGATTTTGGTTGAGAGTATCCTAAAGAACCTAAAGGAGGGTGAAACGTTACAAAGAAACGTAAGCTATCGACTATACTTAAAATATCGGTCTTGCTAATGAAAGATCTGATCTAAGCCTGTTAACATATTGTACGTAGCCATTGCATACAGTGCACTACTGTTTTGTTGTACAATCTGTCCAGCATTCCTGGTGTGTTCTGTGGATGTTGGGGAGAAGTTTGAAGGACCGTGTAGTATGATGCACCCGTGAGATCGTTTGGATTCTAGGATCACATTTCTTTGGTCCTTGATTTTACTCTTGAGGTTTGTTCATTTCTATTACTGCCTGGCTCCCCTGTATATTTTTTCTTATTTTAGTTGGAAACTGAAGGACTTGAGAAAATAGCAGACTCTGTAGGAAGTATGTAAGGGGAAACAATCGAAATTATTGACTAATGAAAAAATCACTTAATTTTCACATGCAAAAAATGACATGAGCCGTATGTGTACGTTATGAATAAATTTAAAAAAACAAACAAACCCTGAAACATTTTCTTTTCGAGAAATCTAGATTTAGAGTTAAAACTTCCCAATTTGAACCATTTTTGAGTCTCTAAACCGATTCTAAAACCTGTCAGTTATCCTAGTGCCAGTGTGTGAATCTGCTTTAACCCTGCATTCAGTTTATTTACTGGGTCGTTCTGGATGACAAAAAAATTGTAGACATCTGATCTGTGAGTTCCCACTGCCATCTCTGGCTTCTAAGTGTGCTGTTCCCATGGCTTTGCAGCAGATCAGGGTCAGGTCGCTGGTAAACCAATAAATTATTGTGACAGAATCGGCAGCAGCACAAGGCCATGAAAGGTGCACGCTAAAGAGTGAAACAGATTGTACTAACTAAAAAGACACGCTGGAAGTTCCAACCTCTCCAAACATTCCGTCCCTCAGCCTGTCTGCGTAAAAAGTGGCTATAGTGACTAAAGTGATTATAAATCTGCATGGGAGTTCATTAATATTTTAAAAATATGGCATACAAGTTATTGGTGATCTATTAAGACCACTTTAAAGTGTGTGTATATATAGGAATTTGTTTGGATGGGTAAAGTGGATCTACCATACCTTGGGCCCAAGGACCCCTACTACGCTGTAACTTGCTACTGATTGCCAAAACATTTGATCAAGTGTAAAGCGTTCACCAAGAGGATGATTTAAAGCTGGAAAGTGGTATGGCATGCTAACCCTCCCCGCACCCCCCAAAAAATAATCAAAACTAAAATGGCGTAGAAGCTTTAAGTAGAACTACATTTTCAATTTTAGTTTCCTTTGCAAGGATGCAAAGCTACCTGGCCCCAAAACAAGGCACTAATGGTAGCTATGAGCCACTTGCAAAAAAGTGGTCCCTGTTAGGGACGAAGTATAAGGGCAGTAGTTGAAAATAATAGATCGTTAAACAATATTGGGTATATTTAAAGCAAGCATGTCAAACTCAGTCTGGCATGGGTCACATAAACAAGGTTTAAGTTTATGTGGGTCGCAAAAAAAACCTTACATTTTCATAGAAATGTAGGTTTATTTTAAAAAGTACATTATAAAAAAAACTGCATCTACTAAATCCCAAACTCCCCCTCCCCACCCCCTACTAAATCCCAGGCGCCCCTCCTCTACTAAACCACAGCACCACCCTGTGCCAAATCTGATCCTCCTGCAGACACACACTGACACACACATACTCACTGACACACACATACTCACTGACCGACACACACACACACTTTATTGCTCCCTACCTTTTGGAGCCGATGTGGGGAATCTCCCTGGGGTCCTTCTATTTGCTCCCTCTTGTGGTTTAGTGAAGCTGGGTGCCAGAATATGGCGTCATATTCCGGCGCCCGGCTTCACTACAGACTGCACGCGAGGGAGCAGGAGCACTGAGCTCCCTCGCTGGCCCTCCTCCCAAGCCGGATAAGTTTTAGCAGAGTAGGCACCTGCAATGTGGGGAAACAGGTGCCTACTCTGCTATAACACCCGCATGTACTCACGGCTCGCCAGGCCGCAAAGATGGTCCTTGTGGGCCACGAGTTTGACATGCTTGATTTAAAGGATTTCCACGTTATGCACACTTTCCAATTAGATTAGAAATGGTTTTCAATATAGAGTGGCACTTCACTCAGGGTTATTCACTCATATGTTCATTGCTGTAAAAATTACTGAATTTAGAATGTTAAAAAAAAGAAAAAAAACTGTAAAAATAATATATACTTGATTTAAAAAAAAAAAGTGTGTAAAAAATCTCCCAAAAAGTTCATAATTTTATTGCGGATTCATTAATATGAAAATTGGACAGACCTCAAAATATTAATTATTTTAAAAACATTTAAAAAAAAAAAAAATTTAAAGTAAATTTAAATTATTTTAACCCCTTCAGGACCGTCATCGGCATTTTTGCGTTGCCGACAGACGACGGTCCTGAACCGTCCTAAATTTAAGAGGTACTTGCCCGATCGCCGTCGTTCCCCCGGCGGCGATCGGCGGTGCTCCCGTTGTGGGGAGACTGCCTGCAGCCCAGACAGTCTCCCCATGGCGGATTAGGACCCCTGTGGCCATGTGATCGCCCAACAGGGCGACCACATGGTCACAATAGGTGTCCATGTGTCTGCCTGCAGGGGGACTGTCTGTGCTGACAGGCAGTCTCCCTGCAAGTGTAAAATCATAAAAAAAAATAAAGTTAAAGTGAATAAAAAAAATTATTATTATATATGTGTGTGTGTGTATATATATATATATATATATATATATATATATATATATATAATACCTATATAATATACGTCTATATATCATATATATAATGTCATACTAAGTGTATTTTTATATTAATATGTACATATATTAATATAAAAATACACTTATAATTAAATTACACACGTGTGTGTGTGTGTGTGTGTGTGTGTATATATATATATATATATATATATAACTATATATATTGTGTGTATATATATATATATATATATATATATATATATTATAAAATACAAATAAAAAGTAATTTAAATTAAACATGTAAAAATAATAATAAAAATTTAGAATAAAATTTCGTATAGATATATAATTTTTTTTAACTGTATTTTGATATTAATATATATATATATATATATCAAAATACACTTAGAATGAAATTGTATATATATCTATGTATATATAAATAAATAAAAAGAATACGAACTATTCATATGTCCATATACAAAATTACATAAATAATTATATAAATATACACGTAGACCTCAAATATATAAATATGCATATATATTTAAATTCTACGTGCGTATTTATGTAATATTTTTACATAATTAAGTTATTTTATTGATTGCAATTTAAGGGACCTGCCTGCCAACCCAGGCCGAAAGTCCAGAGAATTTAATTTGCTCTCACTGTATTTTACCCTGTAACGTTCTACGACACCCTAAAACCTGTACATGGGGGGTACTGTTTTACTCGGGAGACTTTGCTGAACACAAATATTAGTGATTCAAAACAGTAAAACCTATCACAGCAATGATATTGTCAGTGAAAGTGACTTTTTTTTGCATTTTTCACACACAAACAGCACTTTTACTGATGATATAATTGTTGTGATACATTTTCCAGTTTTGAAACACTAATATTTGTGTTCAGCAAAGTCTCCTGAGTATAAAAGTACCCCCCATGTACAGGTTTTATAGCGTTTTTGAAAGTTACAGGGTCAAATATATGGGTCAAATATTTTTACATTGAAAATGGCCAGGTTGGTTACGTTGCCTTTGAGAGCGTATGGTAGCCCAGGAATGAGAATTACCCCCATGATGGCATTCCATTTGCAAAAGAAGACAACCCAAGGTATTGCAAATGGGGTATGTCCAGTCTTTTTTAGTAACTACTTAGTCACAAACACTGGCCAAAATTAGTGTTCAATTTAGTTTTTTACTTTTTTCACACACAAACAAATATGAACGCTAACTTTGGCCAGTGTTTGCGACTAAGTGGCTACTAAAAAAGTCTGGACATACCCCATATTGAATACCCTGTGTTGTCTACTTTAAAAAATATATGTACATGTGGGGTGTTATTCAGCGATTTATGACAGATAATAGTGTTACAATGTCACTATTGATACATTTTAAAAATGTATGTTTTGAAACTGCAATATCCTACTTGTACTTATAGCCCTATAACATGCAAAAAAATAGCAAAAAGCATGTAAACACTGGGTATTTTTAAACTCCGGACAAAATTTTGAATCTATTTAGCAGTTTTTTTCATTCGCTTTTGTAGATGAGTAAAAGATTTTTCACATAAAAGTCAAAAAACATGTATTTTTTTCAATTTTTCATCATATTTTTTAAAAATTAAATTACATGAGATTATATAAATAATGGTATGTAAAGAAAGCCCCCTTTGTCCTGAAAAAAAAACAATATATAATTTGTATGGGAACAGTAAATGAGAGAGCGGACAATTACAGCTAAACACAAACACCACAAAAGTGTAAAAAGATGCCTGGTCGCAAATGTACAACATCGCAAAAACAGTCCGGTCCTTAAGGGGTTAAAGACTGGAATACATAACGTGTCAACATAGCCATTACAGATATGCGGTAAATGATTCACGTAACATTAACTATGCAGTAATGGGAATGAGATTAGGGAATTATAGCAGCAATGCTAAAAAAAAAAAAAAAAAAATTCCATCTACAATGCAATTTGCTTAACAACCCCGCCGTATAACTATATGCAGTATTAATTATGTGAAGTGCTTCGTCCCTCTGGGAAAGAAGGCCTAATTGAGGCTTTTTAAACCTTGTTAAAGCCAGTGTCTGTTTTTCTCTAGAACAAAGAGGTAGAAAGAAACTGGGAGCGTGCTTACTGTGTGGAGTTTCCTTTCCCATCACAGTGCAGCAGAACCAATGCAATGTTTTAATCACTGCTGGGTATGTTTTAGTCTCTCTCCATTGTGTGATTGCTTCTAGAACAAACAGTTTTATGGCACTATTCCCACTTAGCATTATGAATTGGGCATTGGAAACCCTAATCTTCATGTGATACTGTCTCTGTTTACCTTTTGTACATATCAGTGTAACTATATAAGTAATGTTACTATATCACTGCTGTTACTGCAGTGACCTGTGCATGTCACAATACATTGTCTGCTTTTCTATTGCTCAACATGTGTGTGTGCAGGCTGTATACTGCTATCATTAGATTTGTGGGTTACCTAATAATGAAGGTAAATGCCACTCGGCTGTAAATGTGTAATATATCGCCATTTGGAAGGGTTCTAAGTAAGCCATTAACGAGGAACTATTTCTATGCGCATATCAGACTGGAACACCCTTAAACAAGGGTCGTTGGGGTGGACATGCGTGTTTCCCGTTGGTTGTCTTCCTGCACAATCCTTCTAGACACCATGTAAAATTCTCTATATCTAGAATATATTTTAGGAGCCCACCAATCACTATAGTGCAATTTGACTCTTCTTAGCTGGGGTCCGCTGGGCACTGCTCCCCATCTTGGTCTGTCGTACAGGGCAGGTTAGTATTCTGAGCTCGTTGGCTAATCACTCTCAGCCAATGAGATAAGTCTTGCACCTCCAGGAGCTCCTGGCTTTGAGTTTCTGGCTGTAGTAGTGGCAGGGACTAGCGCTCGGCGTACACCTAGTTCTAAGACAGATTGACGACTTATATTTTGGGGAGTCATCAGGACGCCTCTAGTAATGGTGCTTGAAGTGTTTATTTAACAAAGTGGTGCATTATTCTTACTTTGTATTCATATTGAAGAAGGAGCTCTTGCTGTGTATTGTCTAGAGGTGCAGGCATAAAAAAACCAATAAAAATTATTACTCATTTTGCATTAAGCACCTACTGTTTACTTTCAGCACATCCCTCAACTATTACAGGAGCCTTTTGTAGGACTTCCGTGTTTCGTTTCTCTTCCCTATGAAATTGAAGGGAGTGTGGACGTGCTCTTACACTGGTGCATTCCCCAGTAAGGTTAGCAGCAGCTGAGAAAGCTTTCTTGAAATTGATATATTCAAAAGTTCTAGAGGGTGTCCCTCTACCCCTTGGTACATCTCCAGTGACCTTTTGAATGGAGGTAGTTAATGAGCATGACGTTTTTAGTAAGTTAGAATAACAATAGTTTCCTACTGATTCTGAAAGAAACAAACAAAAAAAAGTCTAATTGCGGTGTAAGTACAGATTAGTGCTTTTATAGGCAGGTGACATTTTTCACCATGTATAGTCCCAATGTTTGCTTATTATTTCTTTCAAACTGCAAACACTAGTTATGTGTTCTGATTTGGATGAGAATGTTGTATTACAAATGTTTATCTGTCCAGGGATTAAAAATAAATATATTTTTTAAATGCTTAGTGTTCACAACTCAAATCACATACATCTTCCGAATCCAGTATCTTCCTTACAGCATGTCAGCACTGTTTTTTGTCTGTTTTGCTAGATGTTCTTTCGTTTTCCTTGAAGTTAAACCTTTTCAAGCTGTTCCATTATAACAAGAGTTAAACTCTTGTGTTGACAGGGGCAAAGAACTTTTCTTTTCCTGAGTTACCTGCACATGTTGCCTCATTTTATCAATGATTAACATAGAATATTCTTTTCGCTTTTGCCTCTCTCAGGAGTTGCCAATAGGGAGCTCTGTAGCTGTTGAAATGTTTATCAACTGGTTTTGGACAGTAAAAAGCAAGGTTTTAGTCACAGGTGTTGTGGTTTAGCAACAACCGGACAGCTAGCTACGTGCCGGCTATTCCTACCCAATACCGTGTGCTAGACTGGAGGGAAAGGTAACTATTTATTTATTTTTCTTATATTTTATGAACAGGTTTGTAAAAGTCTTGTAGGTTGACTTGAAATGAGATCTGAAAAAGAGACTTTTGTTTAATGTAAAATATATAATTTCATTTTATTTTTTTCAGATCTCATTTCAAGTCTTTTAACTTACAAACCTTTTAGAAACCTGTTCATCTTTTAACCTGCACAGTTAATCCTGTAGATTGAGTTTCCAGGTATAGTGAGTTTGGGCTGCCAAAAAAGAACCATGAGCATATTCTGCTTGTCTTTCTAAAGTACACAAACAAGGCAAGCTTTGCTTTCATTTGCTCAGAGGCATGTGAAGGATTAAAAAGGGATTTGGTGCGGGGGAGTGAACATGTGAAATAAAGTACCTGTGGAGTAAAAGTTGAAGAGAAAAACAAAAAAAGAGGGAGAGAAAGTGAATATCTGGTAAAGGTTTAGCACTAGGAAGGAAGAAGAGTAAATAGTGTTGGTTGCAGTGATGACTCTGGTTTGTCCCACTATAGAGTGTAGCCTGGATGTAATTTGACAGCTGTATTGATAGGGAGTCCAATTGAATGTAGAGGATTGAGCAATGTTGTTCCATGTCTTTGTCAATGTTTCTATCTTGTTCATTTTGTGCACTTTGCAGTAAATACTATTGAGTACCTTGTTTTATAGACCATGATAAGTTTGCATCCTTTCATTTTCATCATTGGCATTGGCCTGCCATCTTCCATGTGTTTCTGATGATGCATGCTGCTGTTTCCTGTGTGGTTAGTTGCTAGGACTGGAAACCTGATGATAGTTGATTCTATTATTCATCAGCCCTTGACCTTTTACCTGTAGGGTTGGCAAAGCTGAACTGGGGGAGTTTATCTAAATCTGTTATTCACTTCCAACTATTTCATTAGGCATGCATTTGTCCCTTGTAGACATTAACAACATGTACCCTGGTAAAAACATTTGATAGCATTTATAATGTCTATTACAGAATTGCAAGTGAACGTACTAAAAGTGGAGCTGTTGCTGTGGAAACCAATTGGATTTTCCCTTTTTATCGTAATGTTTAGTCCACTTTTTTGAGAATTACCTTCTTTTCTCTGTTAGAAATTTTTTTTGTAAATATTCCCCATTTTGTTAGCAAATTGACGTTATGTTTGTTTCTGTTTTAAACCGTTGAATTAGTGTTGTGTTTTTTTTATTTTATTATTATTTTTTATATATTTTTTTCCGTCCCCCCCTCCCTGCTTGATACATGGCAGGGAGGGGGGCTCTCACTCCCTGGTGGTCCAGTGGATGGGCACTGTGTAGGAGGGGGGCTGGCAGGAAGCTGTTACTTACCTTTCCTGCAGCTCCTGTCGGCTCCCTTCTCCTCCGCGCCGGTCCTGTCAGCTCCCCTCTCAGCTCCCAGTGTAAGTCTCGTGAGAGCCGCGGGGTCATAGTGCGGCTCTCGCGAGACTTACACTGGGAGCTGACCGGAGCGGCGCAGAGAATGGAGCTGACAGGAGCTGCAGGAGAGGTAAGTAAACACTCTGCAGCCCCCACAGCCCCCAGTCTGTATTATGGCAATGTAAATCGCCATAATACAGACAGTGACTCAAGTATAAGCCGAGTTGGGGTTTTTCAGCACAAAAAATGTGCTGGAAAACTCGGCTTATACTCGAGTATATACAGTACATTATCCACTATAGAGAAGGCACTGTGAGGGCAAAAAATGCAAATGAGGAGGAGAAAAGAAAGGTTGTCTTATTGCTCCTCCTCCTTGTATGCTTTCCCTATGTTGATTGCCAGCTGCAAAGGACAGAGTTTATAGCTATGATTTATAGAGCTAGTATGGCAGTGCACTGAAGCATAAGGCAAAGTCTGAAAAACTAAATATATAAATATTTTTGTTCAATATTGGGATTGTTAAGCTTAGTGTTACAAAGTCTAGAAAGTGACTGTTCTGATTTAATGTCTTTGGGGAAGAGCAAGTACAGTGTTGTCAATAGAAATTTAGGTCGATCACCATGACAACCGGTGGAATGAGCATTATATGGGTTTCTATGGCGATTGTGCCACTTTTAGAAGTTGGTGCTAATTTTCTGATGGTGACAAAAATGGAAGATTTAGAAGAGACTTCATGTGTGTCTCAGGGGTCATTCATGATTTATTTTGCTTTGAATTGGTTCTTGTGGTTACTATCTGAAGTGTAAATTGTCAGGGAATTTGAATTAAATGTTTCAGCCTAAATAACTGAATTGGAAATATTCTCCAGGTCAGCTATGTTTTCTGTTGAACTGGTTTTTTTTTTTTGGTGTTTTTTTTTTCAAAAATATAAAAAAAATAACTCCTTGATTAATTTTAAAATAATGATAACTCGCACTTTTAGTTTCTAACATTGGATTATCCAATAATGTCGTTTTTCGGACAACAATATCCGGTTTTCAGGTGAACACTGAAATAAGGCTGTAGAAAAGTAGTGTCTGTCACTTTGTAAATCTTTATGGGCATTTAGGTCTAATGTGACTCATTTAATCTTTATTGCTAATCACTCAGTGTTAATGCTTGTCTGAGCATGATCTGCCTAGAGTTGGGGTGGAGTATAAACAGTAACATGAAGTTGTGAAATTCACAGAATAACTTTTCTGTCTATTGACTAGGAATGCTAAACAGAGTGTAGGTGTTGAGAGCTTCAAAAAGGAACATTGATTTGATCTTTGAGTTTGAGATCTATCATCATACACACACTTGTATATAACAAATTCTTCAAAACAATTATTTTTTTTCATTTTATTGATCATTAAAGGGACACTCCAGTGCCAGGAAAACAAATCGTTTTCCTGGCACTGCAGGTCCCCTCTCCCTCCCACTCGACCACCCCGATGTCCCTCGACGGTGGTTTAAGGTCCGCCCACACTCCTCCCCTGCCGACGTCAGCCGGCGGGGGAGACAGATTGCGCATATGCGGCCGCCGGCAGGATGAGACCTCATGTGCAGCAGTGCCGCGCATGCACATTAGACCTCCCCATAGGAAAGCATTAAAAATGCTTTCCTGTGGGGATTTTAGCGACGCTGAAGGTCCTCACATAGCGTGAGGACGTCCAGCGACGCTACAGCACAAAACCTCTGCTATAGACCAGGAAGTGCCCTCCAGTAGCTGTCTAGTAGCCACTAGTAGACAGCCACTAGTAGACAGCCACTAGAGGAGGAGTTAACCCTGCAATGTAAATGTTGCAGTTTCTGAAAACTGCAATATTTGTAGTTGCAGGGTTAGGGGTAGTGGGAGTTGGCACCCAGACAACTCCAATTTGCAGAAGTGGTCTGGGTGCATGGAGTGTCCCTTTAAACACATACAGAAAGACGTATGGAAGGTAATCACTTTAAATTAGTTTAGTAAGCTTGTGTGAGCAGGGTCCTCTTCAACCTATCCTTCCTGTAAGTTTTCTTGTAATTGTCCTAAAATCTCCCCTCTTATAATATTGTAAAGCGCTACGGAATCTGTTGGCGCTATAGGAATGCAATAATAATAATAGAAATAATCCCATTTTAGTTTGCAGAGTTTAGTTTGCTTCTGTTCCCAAGGCAGAGCCTTTGTCGTGATAGAAAATCTGAAGTAAATGTTTGCATGCTTGGCTTGTTTTTATTCAACGTATGAGACATTAGTTTGCAACCCATTCTTCAACTACAAAATTAACTTTGTAATCTATTCAATATATTGAAATCTAGTTTATAACACGAATTTAAAGGGAAACTATAACGAATGTATAATTTTTTTCGTATGGGGTTTTGGGTAATGCTGGATGTCCCCATACATAGTGTGAGGATGTTCAGCATCAGTTAGGTGACCAAAAGTCATCTAACGACCTAGAAGCCCCTCTAGTTGCTTTCTGGTAGACAGCCACTAGAGGTGGAGGTAATTCTAGCAGGTAAATATTACAGATTCTTAAAAGCTGCAACAAGTACCTTTGCAGGGTTAATTGACCTGGGAAACTGCACCCAGACCAGTCCAATGAGCTGAAGTTGTCTGGGTGCCTATAGTGTCCCTTTAAACTATTCATTTAGCAAGGTATTGCTGATACATTTAACCATGTATTGAGAGCAGTTACTTCGGCCTAAGCAGTATGATGCGCATGTCGACCTACTGAAATTTGGATTCCAGGGTTAACATCCACTGGTTTACATGGTTTTTGACCTCTGGAATGCTTCACCTGGGCACATCTTGATTGAAATGTAAATGTTCAGCATCAAATAGAAAGGCTGAAAGAGGTATCTGAGAGATACATTGTCATACTGAGTGGATCAAAAGTGCTTATTATCGATTTACTTTGTCTACACCTGCTTTTTGTAATGGTGCCCTATACCTACTAATGGATCATTTCACTTTGTGGATTATTTGGTGATCTGTGCCACTTCTGTTTTTGAACTTTGCTACGTGCAATCCGCAATGGCTGAACTTTTTTAGGCAGTGCTAGATAAACTTTCATTAATCCAATTGTCCATGAGGGACCAAATATCCATATCTGTTAGAAGTTTGTGCAACATTTTACCAGTGCACGTGTTATTTTTGTATGTTCTTTTTGGGTTTTTTCCAAAGACTGCTCAGTGTTGTCAAGCAAAACGCCGTCATCAGTTGTCTAATAATTTAAATGAGTGTTTTTGTTTTAAATGTCACTCAAAGCTTTGTTCTGCTTTTTTAACGGTCTTTAGTAGAGCCACCATGCAGAGTTTTTCCTTTTTTAACTCTGATATCTCCAAGCTTGGGTTTAATTATCCCCATAATATTTTTTAAAAATATCCATGTAGATTTCTGATTGGAGGGCTGTACGTATACATTAAGAGGAAATTTAAAACTGGCTTGCAAATAAAATAAGATACGTATAATAGAATTACAGCCCCTCTGTGCTAGCTATAACCTGAGGGGTCAGCGCATAGTATTACATTGCTGATAGCTGTATCTCTGCCTAGCTGGCTTCATTCCAGCAATGTGTATTCATGTCAGTGGCCTGCCGGCAATGGGAACTGTTTTTTGTAAAGTATGTGGGCCCTTGAAATGTTTCCCAATTATAACCTGAATCTCAAGATACTTTTTTTTTTTTTGTCACCCCCCAAACCTTAATTTATTGCCTTATTTTTTTTTCTTAGGTTTTAGCTGATGTTTACGTTAACCTTGTCAAAGGGCTCATTACACTAGTATAATTTGAGGGCAGTGTCTTATCTTCTCCTTTGATTTCACTGATATTTAGAACATATTTCTGAAGAATTAAAAAAAAAAAATGACCGTGAGAAAAAGTGGTTTGGTAGGTGATCGTGAAATGTGCGTGTAACATTTACATTCCATATAGAATGGTCTATAAAACAAACTATTCGTATTAGTAGGTGCACCAAACCATACCTGGATAAATATCTAGATGGCTACCTTAACATCTTAACGTCGTCTTTCACCTCCACCCCCATGTGAAGCCATGCACAGCAAATACAAATATCTGTGAAGCTGATGTGTTGGTGAAACGCGTCATAACACATGCCAGTTAAAAGCCCCCCCCCCCCCCCCCAAATAGTACCTGGTTTTCTGGTTCATCTGAAGCCGGCTTTTGACCAGAGGACAGGGCTGTATTTCCCACAAGGTATTTGCCTAGGCGGCACTTTCAGGGGGGCAGCAAAAAACGCCGCCCCAAGCACCTAGGCAAATGCCTTGTTTGCCTTGTGTCCAGGGGTCAAGAGCTGACTGGCTTGGCCACCTTTGGCCCCCTCCCCTGAGGTGTTAAACTACTAATATTCTATCCGGGTAGTGTGGGAGAGCTGTCTTCTCCTCTTGCTCCCACATGCACCCTTCTGTGATGCCGGGAGCCGGAATATGTCGTCACTCCGGACTCTGCATCACTAAGCAGTGCATGAGGGAGCTGACCAAGAAGAGCTCCGTACCCTCGCCGCCTCCATTGAGCGCCAGCAGAGCTAGCTAGGAACCCCTCAAGCCGTCCAGCAGCTGTCAGGGGCAGCATAGGGAGGCTGGGTGTCTTTGAATATTTAACAAAATAAAATATCTAATATATGGGAGAGATATATATATATCTAAGTAAAGTGCTACACTGGTTATTTGCACAATATTGGTAGCACTTTATTTTTAGTATTTTGCAGTGTTGCCCCTTGTAAGTAAATTAAATTACACATTACTGTTTTTAATATATGTTTAAGTATCTGTCACTTTATGTAATGCACTTTTGTTTGTAACACATTAGCATATGTGCACTTTACTATGGTTATGATACAACTGATATACATTAAAGGACCACTCTAGTGCCAGGAAAGCATACTCGTTTTCCTGGCACTAGAGTGCCCTGAGGGTGCCCCCACCCTCAGGGACCCCTTCCCGCCCGGATCTGGAAAGGGGAAAGGGGTTAAATCTTACCTTTTTCCAGCGCTGGGCGGAGAGCTCTCCTCCTCCGATCCGCCTCTTCTCCTCCCCGTTGGCTGAATGCGCACGCGCGGCAAGAGCTGCGCGCGCATTCAGCCGGTCACATAGGAAAGCATTCAGAATGCTTTCCTATGGACGCTTGCGTGCTCTCACTGATTTTCACAGTGAGAATCACGCAAGCGCCTCTAGTGGCTGTCAGTGAGACAGCCACTAGAGGAAAAAGGGGAAGGCTTAACTAATTGATAAACATAGCAGTTTCTCTGAAACTGCTATGTTTATAAAACAATTAGTTAACCCTAGCTGGACCTGGCACCCAGACCACTTCATTAAGCTGAAGTGGTCTGGGTGCCTAGAGTGGTCCTTTAATAGTTTGTCACAGCACACTTTATTTTTTTGTTTTGTATCACTATAGAATAGAACACTAGTTCCTTCATTATAAAATTGATGGGGTAATTTAACAGGATCTGTTCCATACTGCATTGCATATAAACAATCTGGGACAAAGCTATGAAATCCTCCTGCTCATTGATTCACGTTTAGAACTTTGTACCAGCGCTGTGTTGTGTACATAAACCACATAGTGTCAGAGCCTATACATTGCCTTATGAAATGCTTGATCTACAATTGTAGATTATGCTAGCTTTAGTGTACCTATAATCTTAATTTTATTAATGACAGGAGGCGAGTATTTGCTTAAGTCTCTCTTTACTAGAACTCCACAGCAGCACAGAAAACAACCAATCAGAAAAAAGTTAGGTACTATAAAACTCCCCTCCCCATGCATCATTTCCTCTTTCAAGCTGCGACAAAACAGAATAAAAGGCAGAGAACATCATGGGGAAGAAACGAAGTCCTAGATACGATGAATATAACGATGTCCACCATCCAAGTGTAACCGTCAAACTAGATAGTGTAGATGGACTGTAAACTGAAACGAGAGAAAAACAGAATCGAACAGGTTGATTATCCAATGAAATGTACTCTGAATAAACATGTAGGTACCCAATGTAGCAACCAAATTAACCTAATATGTAAATATCCCAACCCTACTTATGGGAAAAAAACACAGACATAAGGAACAAGCGACAGGTAGCAGAGACAACAAACAGAGTTGCATACTTACCTGATAATCTAAACTATAACCTTAAACAAGGGAGGGACAAGAATGGGTGGGAAATACTCGCCTCCTGTCATTAATAAAATTAAGATTATAGGTACACTAAAGCTAGCATAATCTACAAATTTATAACATGACAGGAGGCTTTGTATTTGCTGTTTCAACGCTCAGTTCACCAATCCAACGCTGTTTGTGTCGCTGGTAATTATTCCAGGAAATATCAGAGTAATCCTAATTGGACATACCAAGTACGATAAAAGACAGCAGACGGATCAAAGAAGATGCCAGTCGACGAAGCATCTCAAATACGGAACAAAGCACCATCCGCTGTTAAATCCATTGTACGTGATGTTGCAACCTGTTTCCTAGCAGACGATCCATGAGCTGGCAAGCTGACCCATCATCCAGTCGCCTGTAGTTGTAAAATACCGAAGGTCAATATCGGACTTAGGGTCGCAAGAAGAAATTGCCACCATGTCTCAACTCATGATCCGTAAGGCGGCTCCTCCGATCGTGCCAGGGTCAATCGGCGATGTGGCCCTGCAGGTAGATCTCCAAACTCAAAGAATGCGCCCAAGTCCACCACCAGGATCGCAATAGAAACCGAGGGGGATCTTACGTTCCTTCCTGTCCCACCCGGCGAGAAGTTGAAGAATATGTTAGCGCAAATCCAACAAAACGGCTCTCGTGAAGGATAGATAGAGCATAGACGGAGGGACCTCTATCTCCGAACCATGTTCATCAGGTACACGCTCAAAGGAGACGGGGCAGTCCTGCCATCCTATCCCAAGATCATAATGATCGGGGAAGTCAAGACAACCAGGGTTTCCGGTGTTACCAAGTGATCCCTACGTACGGCTTTACCTTCAGATCGGGTAATAGGCCTTCCCTAATCCTGCAGTGCCCGTTTGCTCCATGAAGGTCTCTGGATCTCTTGCCATCTTGACATGGGGAAAAAACTGTCTGCGCAGTTTGCTCGTAATGGTCTGGATATCCAAAACAGAAAGCAATCTCTGTATTATATGGTGCCCAAAAAAACCTGCAGTCATAATACCGGAGGACCATCCGGTAGCCGTACCCTCTCCAGGAGTGCGTGGAAATAAGCGGGAGACTCCCCCCCTGATACCTCCGAGTATTTCTCGCGTGTTTAACAGCGGTCCGGATCCAGTAGATCCATTACAGGAGATAGAATAGAGGGATCTAGTCTAAACATGTAATTCTTGCATTAGGCAGGCAGTCCATTAGAACGAAGTCAGTAGCGTGGATGTCAGCTCTAATTGAATGCAGAAGGTACGCCCCTCCACGTAGTCATCAAAGTCTCGCACAGGTACTAGCCTGTGTGATGAACAAATGGCCGGTACTGTAGAGCGTCGAGTGCATGAGAGAACCGCGCTCTCTACTACTGTGATCGCATACCGTGAGAGCGTCCGGCTGTCAGCCTGAGTGGGCCGCACCCGTTAGTATCCAACAGCAGAGTCTACCTCCGTGACCGGTTCTCTCTGTGAGAAAAGGCCCTCCCAACCTGTCCTCTGTATCCAGCCCAGTATCTGGTTGAGGACGAGTGAGGGCTGAGCCCCCTAACGACAAATCAGTATCCGGTTCTGTATGAGAGGGTTCGTTCTCCGTTCCTGAAAAACGATATACT
The DNA here is from genome assembly GCF_036172605.1 of Pelobates fuscus. Lineage (NCBI taxonomy): Eukaryota > Metazoa > Chordata > Amphibia > Anura > Pelobatidae > Pelobates > Pelobates fuscus. Next base: position 224,109,879 of record NC_086322.1, read on the forward strand.
CGGATCGAGGTGATGGAGGGCCGCACCCTCCTGTGGTGCCAACTAGAGTCCCTAGAAATTAGTGGGGGGGACCAAAATGTAGGGCGCACCAATATAATGTCAGCGTAAGGCTGAGGGCAATCTTCTGGAACAACGATGGAAAACTATCAACCGACTATCCGGATCCCGTGCGCGCGCGCGGGGTCCAGGTAGACCGTTGGTAGTCTGAGGAAAGCTGGAGACGTTCTCCGCAATCCACGAGTGCCCGGGAGGGCGGAGGAGGTCAAGTCTGGCCTCACGACAACCCGAGCGAAAAGGAAAAGGAAGTCATGAAAAAACTAAAAAAGCAACAATTAATGTAGAAAAGAGAAAAATACCAATTCTACCTCGGATAGAAGGCAAACAGCAGGCCGGAAGGTAAGAAAAAGTAAGTCCCACTGGGCAGGGCCAGGAGCCAAACTAACGCAGGAAAAACTACCGGACCTATAAGGATTCCGGGAGGCAGCTACGGAGTAGCTGGTAAGGACAAGGAAAAACACAGCTTTCTCCCGTAGGTGTACCGGTCCTTGCCTGTGCGAAGTTCTCCTCGGAGATGCGCCATCACCGGTTGGAGGAAAAACGTGGATGTGTCCGGGGTCTTCATAAGAAACTTAAACCTCCAGGCCTGAGGTTTAGGGCCTTCACCCTTCCCACCATATTCAGATGGCCGTATACTTGTGTCCTCTTGAACACTATGGCAACGGTGTTTGTCTGGACACCTGCCTATCTCCATGTCACTGGTGGGCTTAGGGTTATCTTCCGTGATATTACCCCAGGCCGGCGGCCAAAAGGGGATCGGTACCAATAGTGTAGGCCCGTCAGTAGGGCACAGGCCCAGCAGACCAAACGAATGGACACAGAAAGGTAGCCAAGCAAAAGTCACCTACATAGCAGGCCATTGAAGTAGGCATCGACATAGCAGGCTATTCGATGGGGCACAGGCATAGCAGGCCATTTAATGGACACTGACATAACAGGCCCTTCTTATGGGCATAGACATAGCAGGCCATTCTTATGGCACAGACATAGCAGGCCATTCTTATGGGCACAGACATAGCAGGCCATTCTTATGGGCACAGACATAGCAGGCCATTCTTATGGGCACAGACATAGCAGGCCATTCTTATGGGCACAGACATAGCAGGCCATTCTTATGGGCACAGACATAGCAGGCCATTCTTATGGGCACAGACATAGCAGGCCATTCTTATGGGCACAGACATAGCAGGCCATTCTTATGGGCACAGACATAGCAGGCCATTCTTATGGACACAGACATAGCAGGCCATTCTCATGGACACAGACATAGCAGGCCATTCTCATGGACACAGACATAGCAGGCCATTCTCATGGGCACAGACATAGCAGGTCAATCTTATGGGCACAGACAAAGCAGGCCAATCTTATGGGCACAGACAAAGCCGGCCAATCTTATGGGCACAGACAAAGCCGGCCAATCTTATGGGCACAGACATAGCAGGCCAATCTTATGGGCACAGACATAGCAGGCCAATCTTATGGGCACAGACATAGCAGGCCAATCTTATGGGCACAGACATAGCAGGCCAATCTTATGGGCACAGACATAGCAGGCCAATCTTATGGGCACAGACATAGCAGGCCAATCAATGGGTTGTGTGATACCATAATATTATTAATAACATGTATTTATATAGCGCCTTCCAATTCCGTAGCGCTTTACAGTGGGTATCGAATGAGTAACGAGGACCTCTGAGTTCGGGTAGAGGTCCCTAAAATTGTAGAACCACAGGGCATCTTGTGATATAGGATCCTTAGACAATCGACCCCTTTTTGACAGCGTAATGCTGCGTGAGTAACTTGACCCGGGACTGGCAGTCCCTAAATGCCCAGCAGGCAAATAGTGGTATTCCATCTGTATTGGGTACAAGGGGGAGTTGTTCCAGTGACTATCACGTCCATGAATGTAAGATACTCTGAGCAAGCGAAGGCAAACCTGATAGCAATCCGCCGGCCAGCAGGGCGACAGACCCGAGAACCGACCACCATGGAACGGAGGAGGGGCCGCGGTAGGTGCACTCTCCTTCACCCGGTCGGCTTCCCGCGGCTCTGAGAAGGAGCTGAGTGCGGCGGCGGCCACGTGGGAGAGCGGAGCGGTCGCCGGGTACTCGCGTCCGACCGCGAGTACCTCGGCTGCCGGAAGGTAGAAAGGGGTTCGGGGAAAATCAGGAGACAGCCAGAGGCTTAGGCTAGTCTCCTGAAACACCGACACAGTGCAAGCAGCCCGCGGGTAGTAAAGGCGGGAAAAAGATAGTGGGGTAGCGAGGGGAGAGGGTGGAAGGACAATGGAAGGAATCCCCAAGAAAACCCCTCAAACCCCCTAAAGAAAAGGGAAAGGACTCCCCAAAGAGACAGGGGGAGCAACAATTCAAAGGAGGGATTGTAAACATCATCGAAATATCTAAGTACAATACACATAAACTACATTAGCATGAAGAAGGAAGTATATATCACAAATATATGACTAAACACAAAAAATATATAACCTGAATATATAGAAGAAGAAAACACATGAAGCCAAATATTAACTAAGAACAACTAAGTAAGTATATAAAGATACAAAAAATAAATCCCAATAAATCAAGATAAAACCCAAAGCCACCAACATAAGCAGGAGGCAGTGGTACTCTGACCTGTACTGATGCGGAAAAGCAAAGAAAGAGGAAATGATGCATGGGGAGGGGAGTTTTATAGTACCTAACTTTTTTCTGATTGGTTGTTTTCTGTGCTGCTGTGGAGTTCTAGTAAAGAGAGACTTAAGCAAATACAAAGCCTCCTGTCATGTTATAAAATTCTAGATAGACGAGCTGAAGTTATACAGCTTGGGTGTTGCAAGAGCATAACATGCTTGTTTAGTTTTCCCTGTTACAAATGAAATGTGGGTAAACCAGCACCTTTGGCAAACAAACGCTACGCCCAAAAAGCTGACGTGCTGCTCATTTCCATGCATGAAATCGTATCCCAATGCTTTCTTTTGCAGTAGTAAGTGTAAAATCTTAATGGAGGTAGAGAGAAAGACATGGAGATGATGGCAGCCCCAACTGTATATCACTGCGTGATGGCTTAAATGGCAATTTGGTGAGAAAACGTTAGACCCTTCAGTTTACAATCTCTCCAGAAACCTGATATGGCCTCATTTTCCAAACATATGTGACAATTTATTTGTAATTTATTTTTTTACTCCCAGCACTGGGACAAATGAATAGATTTTGAATGATCGTAGTGGTGTTTTGTATGTGCAGTTTCCCTTTGTTACACTGCACATACAGAGATTAACCCCTTGACTGGCCTTACCTAATCACCAATCGTTGTTGGTTCTGCCAGATTAACCAAGGCTCCAGTAACAAACAGATCAGTTTTATGTGAGCCATCTACCATTTTCACCGCATTTTGTTATGGGACTGTCTTTCTACCCCCATAGCTAAATGCTGGTAAAGGTCTTTTCCGAATGGCTCTCTCTACCTCTTGTATTTGTCTGTGTATATTGTATGTTTCTCCACTAATTGTACAGCGCCGCAGAATCTGTTGGCGCTTTATAAATAGCAGTAATAAATAAATAATAAATGGATCCGCTATTGTTCCTTGTAGCACATGGCATCTTTTTAGTGACAGATTACACATGGAAGCAATGACTTGAATCAAATTAAAACAAATGCCTTTAAAAACACATCATCATGCTTCTCTATTAACGTGTATGAAAATGTACCTGTCAGAAAGTGACCTGATATGGTTAAAGAGGATCAACGATCATGTATTGGTTGCAAAACGCAAAGTGAGATTTTTGTAAAAAAAAATTGGTAGCAGATATTTGCAAGAGCTTTTCAATACAGCCAGTTTACGAGTAAACATTCCAACTCTATTTTAACTCAAACTTTGTGGTACTAATCTAGAGTGCACCCTGCATGTTTTCAGAAATGGCTTCAAGTGCCTTGTGAATATGCACAATCCACTCCCTAGACGTGCATACAGTTCTGGGTAATAATAAAACTTCTGTACATTTGATAATTTTGGAAACCTAATGTACACAGTATGTCTTACCTGAAGTGGTTACCGTCATTAAAGGGACACTCCAAACACATTAACCACTGCAGCTTGCAAATATTTTTGGGATGTAGTCCCTCTTGTTTATGTCAAAAAGGTTTAGGTTTTTTTTTTTCCCCCCAATGGTTTCACAAAACTGGCCTTTTTTGTACCCAAAGACCTATAGATAATGAGGACTTTCCATTTTCACTGTCATCGTAGGCTCTGATCAGTGGGGGTGGTGTGACTCAAATGTGTGCAGATTATAGCCTCAAATGTGTGCAGATTATAAGAAAGTTAAATTCCTAATTTCGGTGGCTGCAGGGGTGGGGGAGTGTAGGGGGTTTAGGTGCCAGAAGAACCGTGATATTTAACAAGCAGCTAAATTAGTTTAACAAAATCCTATATATTGGATCCAAAGACTCTGTAATCTGTAGTGGTCGTGGTGTATATTAACCGCAATATGGGATGTCCAGTTCTAAAATAATAGAATAGTTTGTTTCCAGGAAGGTAGCACATACTTCAGTTACTGTCTCAGGCTGGCCAGGTGCCAAGTCTTGCATAGGCTCTATGACTGTAAATAATTATGACAGACTTCCTGCTAAAGCAAAAATAAGCCACTGCAGCCAAGATTTTACGGTAGCCACCAAAAGAGTCCCCTGTGAGACCCGCTGATTTGTGGACAGGGGGGTGGCTGAGTTTCCTTTACAATGTTGTTCAGATGCTGGTTGTCACAAGAATTGAAATATTGGTGTCTGCTACTAACTTAAATTAGATTCTATTCTGGTTCTTGTTTTTAAAACCCAGAATATATAGTCTTCTTGATCGCGCTATCTGATACGACACAGTATGGTGCTGTCCAGCTGTTTTTTTTTTTTTTTCCTGGGCCAGCTAACAGGGTTATTAACTAAACTGCAAATTGCTAGGAATTCAAAGTGAATTTTAGGTTTTAGGACAAAATACCTGTCTTGGATAAATTTTCCAAATAAGCTATTTTGTCCTAAAATGTGATCTGAATTCCCAACAGCTTACAGTTTGAAATGTTTGTTCTGTTTATCAGTGTATGTATGTAAACTAGCTTCTAAAGTTGAGACATGCTGTTCTAGATTCCAGAGAACATATTATTGTCTGCACCATCAGTCATACATGTGTCATGGCACCGAATATTTTCTAGCAGGGGCATTTCAATGTGCAATGTTAGATAGCTACTGGTGTTTGCTTGTGGAAAAAAAAAGGAACCATATGCACCTTAACTACGCAGTTAATAAGGAGGTCCCACGGGTGCTAAGGCTTTCATCACCACCTATCCCTCCCCTACAGTAAAGTAACTCCTTTTAATAAAAAACTGAAAAAGCCTGTTCCCAAACTGACCTTGGGGGCATTACAGAATGTAGGTGTGTTTTGTGTGTGTTAGCCACACACCGTGTCTTCTTCACTCTAGTCATCAAGCTGCCACAGGGACAGATGTTGCCAATTTCAAATATACAGAGGGGAAGGCAAATATTGCTAAGCAACCATTTACTTGAGAGAGCGTTTTTAGGAGCGCAGCCAAGGGAGTTATGCCTGGGAGCGCAGCGAGCCTTCTCATGGCCCTGCCTGTGCTAGGGAAGAGATTAAAAGTTCTTTCCTGTCAAAGCTACCGTGGAGCCGACAGCAGAGAGACTAACCTGTTGACACTGATTAGGAGTGAAAAGTGGGCTTGTGTGGAGACAGCAAAAGCTTTTGGCCATGTAGGAGGAAATTAAGACATGTTTACAGAGGTAAGGTCCCCTTTCTGGCTGATCAGCTGTTAGCATCTGTTTGAATATGCACCCAGAAGGTGTTTACATATGCTGGAAACAGTGATTTTCTGCGTTTTCTTCTTTCGCCCTTGCTTTGTGTTACCAAAGGGAGAGAACTACTTTAGTCCTTCTGCTTTGAGTGAAACATATGTTGGTTTTTTTTCTTGGTTTTTTTTTTATCCTTTCAGAAGGTTTAAAACATGTTTGTTAATGAGTTGCCTGGCTTGCGTGAGGTCCTGCCCCTCCTCCATACACAAAGGTTACTGGTAAAGAACTGATTGGATGTTTTTATTTGGGTGGGTGAGTTTTTTTAATAACACTTCTTGAACTTAATGGTTTCTATTTAGAAACGGTGTGTGCATTTTTTGCGTACAGACAAAGTTGGTTGTATCTAAAAAAAATAAAAATAAA